>NC_133330.1:77149168-77344168 GCF_042186555.1 Aquarana catesbeiana | reverse complement strand
ACATCAGTCACATCACCAAGTGATAGTCATTGCAAAACCAGCCCTATCTACAGAAGCTACTGATGTAGAAGACTCATGGAGAGTTTATACTGTATATCAATAACTGACGTGCTTATTGTACAAAACAGAAGCATATTATGATAAGAGTTACAATATAACATTATAAATGGTTTAATTCCTATTATAGCTACTTTATGTAAACCACATGTAATGTTCAATTTCCTTTCCTGTCTGTACTGTTGTTTTTTTCAACCTCCCTAAATTCTAAAGTCCAGGCAACCAGCCACATACGCAAATTAACCACATATATGGGAGCTGTTTTCCCCACCAAGGGGTTTATATTGCTGTCCATTTGTCCTCACATTTATACAGTCCTCTAGGGCAGGAGAGCTGATTTTTCAGCTGAATGTAAAGTGTATTTCCACTTTTGCAGTAAAACCCCACTATATGTTTGTTATGCAATCCCATTCACACAGCATGCCTACATTTTATATTTAATATTTCTTACTTTTTAGATATTTTTCTTTAGAAGGCCTCATGGCCGACTTCAAGTAGACATGTGCATGACAAAAAAAAAAATTGTTTTGTTTCGTTTTGATTCTAGTTATTTTCATTATTTCAATTCGGGTTGATTCGTTCAATTCGTATTCAGAATTTGTATTCGGAATTTTCGCATTTTCTTCCAATTCACCAATTTTTTTTATTCAAAATGTTCAAATCTATAAATTTTCGAATCGGTCGAAACAAAAATGTTATATTGTTTTCGATTTGAATGCAGCAAAGTGAACAAACAAGAGAAAAATCTTCATCAAATGATTACAATGACTCTTTAAATCACCTTTGGCTTAAAAAAAACAGCATTATTTCGAAATGGTACTCCACCACACACAATCTTTGCTTTCAGCATTATGTGTAGTTAGAATTTGACTGGAGTTCAATTTAAAATTGGACTAGAATTTCTGACCCAATTTCCAAAATTTGGACGAATTTGAACGTTATTTGGAGCATTCGGTAAAATCTGTTTATATTGTAATTTGGGTATTTGGATATATTGAATCTCCGAATAACAAAACATTTGTCCGAATATTAATTCGGAACAAAGCGAACCGCACATGTCTAACTGCAAGTATTTTTTGAACAATTGTCAGAGTGAGTCTGTCCTAAGGATAGGTTGAGGTTCCCCTTAATGGCATACAATGCAATGCAGCTTCTACAGCTTGAACTCTTTGATAGGGCAGAGAGTGTTCAAATGTAGCTTACAATCTGAAGATCTGCCAACACAGTACACACAGGATTATCTAAGGCAAGCAAAGTTGCCCAAGATCTTCATAAACTAGGAGAACTAATGGAAATACACTTAATAACACTTAGAGGTCTTGTCCCTAATCCTGCCTGTGACTGGGCGGCAAAAAGAAAGGAAAAGTAAATAGCCTTACACTTTGCATATGTAAGACTTTCCTGAGCTTTAATTGAAAATATATAACAAGCAGAAAATGATAAGTTGCACACACTTTAACAGTGTTGACAGACACCTCCAAGTACTTGGCCTAGTAGATCATAAAGTTACATGAGTATCGTATGTTAAGTGTTATCTTCAGCACTAATTACCTTAGAAATCTCTGCTAAACTTAATAACCAACACTTTGTATACTGTTCCTGCATTTACATTTCTACATGGGAAGTCATCTTGAAGTGCAGTGTTTATAGGTCAATTTTATTTTCTGTCATATGCAGATAATTAAAAAGTCTTCGGATGGAGTCATGTAGTGCATTCTATTGTGTGTGAAAAACTATGTCATTAGCAAATTGCATTTGATGAACACAACAACATTTCCAGAAATCTGTCTACATTTTCCCTTTGGCTTTTTTAATTTGCCCTTTTAATTTTAATAACGTGTGTGTGTGCGTGTATATGTGTGTGTGTGTGTGTAATACAAAAAAAAATAAAAAAATAAACTTTCTAACCCGAAAAATGTTTCTTTATAAAAAGTGTTGTGATAAACTTTGCATGGGGCATTCACAGTGGGCATGGCTGACAAATTCAGGTACTCACTGGTTTGTTAATGCCTAATTCAAGCCAATTTTTTGTTTTCAGGTAGAGTGGAAAGGAGTTTTCCTGTCCCCATGAAATGGGGGTACGGTTATGACTAGAACAAGAAGGCTCTGACAGCATTAAAACAATTGTCAGAAGATGCAACCCTCCATAAGTCTATTAACCACTTCAAATCTGGACAATTTCACCCCCTTCCAATCCAGGCCATTTTTCAGATTTCAGCACTGTCACACTTTGAATGACAATTACTCAGTCATGCAATAGCATACCCAAATTATGGTTTTATAATTTTTTGAGACAGATAGAGCTTTCTTTTGATGGTATTTAATTGCCGATTTTTTTTTTTTTTTTAATTTCTTGCTATATAAACAATAAAAAAACAAAAATTAAATTTCTTTGGTAAAAATAACCTAAATCAGTTTATATTATTTAGTCTATGTGAAAGTTATAGAGTTTACAAACTATGACATATATATTTTAATTAGGGATGGGCCGAACACTCCCCCGGTTCGGTTCACACCAGAACACCTCGAACACGCAAACATTTCTAGCGAACATGCGAACCCTATTAAAGTCTATGGGACACGAACATATGAACAAAAGAAAAGTCTTAATTTTAAAGGCTTATATGCAAGTTATTGCCATAAAAAGTGTATGGGGACCCGGGTACTGCCCCAGGGGACATGTATCAATGCAAAAAAAAGTTTTTAAAGCAATTGTTTTTTCAGGAGCAGGGATTTTAATAATGCCTAAAGTGAAACAAAAAAAATAAAATATTCCATTAAATATCGTGCCTGGGGGGTCCACTTAGTCTGACCGTAAAGTGGTGCATCTGTGCGATGTGTAGAACATGTTTCAGCAATAATAACATTTCTAAAGGAAAAAATGTAATTCAAACTTGCTCACGGCTGTAATGTAATGCCAGCTCCTGGCAATATAGGTGAAAAATCAAGGTAAAAAATGGCGTGGGGTCCCGTCCCCTCCAGTCCATACCAGGCCCTTCGGGTCTAGTATGGATATTAGGAGAAATCCACACCAAAATTAAAAAAAAAATCTATACCAGATCCTTATTCGAGCAAGCAGCCTGTAGGTCAGGATAGGGGGGACGAGCGAGCGCTCCCTCCCCCTCCTGAACCATACCAGGCCACATTCCCTTAACATGGGGGGATGCTGTGGGGCACCCCAAAGCACCTTGTCCCCATGTTGATGGGGACAAGAGCTTATTCCCAACAACCCTGGGCTGTGGTTTTCAGGGTCTGCAGGCGGGGGGCTTATCGGAATCTGGAAGCCCTCTTTAACAAAGAAAAACATGCCTATATAACAGCTGTTGAAGCCAAGAGACAGCATTTGCAGGCCTGCCATCGAGGCAGAGCTTTTTTAATTTTTTCTATTTTTCAGGTCCATCGGGTGGTGTGATTGAAGATGGATGGACATTGCAGGACACTTTTTATTTTCTTTTTTAATAAAGGAATGATCAAAAACTGTCTGTTGTGGTTTTTACTTTTTGCCACTTTTCTTGGTGAATAGGTAGGGATACAATGTACCCAATACCCGTTCACATAGGGGGTGGTAGGATCTGGGGGTCCCCTTGTTAAAGAGGGCTTCCAGATTCCGATAAGTTCCCCGCTCGCAGACCCCGACAACCACCGATCAGGGTTGTTGGGAAGAGGCCCTTGTCCCCATCAACATGGGGACAAAGTTTTTTGGAGGCACCCCAAAACACCCTCCCCATGTTGGGCAAGTGGCTTGGTATGGTTCAAAGGGGGGGTGTTCTTGCTCGTCCCCTCCCTTTTCTGGCCTGCCAGGCTGCTTGCTTGGATAAGGGCCTGGCATGGATTTTGGAGGGACCCCAAGCTGTTTTTTTTTTAATTTGTGGCATGGAGTTTCCCTTAAAATCTATACCAGACCCAAAGGGCCTGGTATGGATCTTGGGGGGGTGGAACCCCATACCATTTTGTTTCTTAATTCTGTCATAGGGTTTCACTTAACCACTTCAATACACATTATTATATACTCTGCACTGCACTATATACCCTGCACTGTATTATAAATACTACACTGACTGCACTATATATTCTCCACTGTATTATATATACTACACTGACTGCATTATATACTCTGCAATGTATTATATATACTACACTGATGGCACTATATACTCTCCACTGTATTATATATACTACACTGACTTCACTATATACTCTGAACTGTATTATATATACTACACGGACTGCACTATATACTCTGAACTGTATTATATATACTATACAGACTGCACTATATACTCTGTACTGTATTATATATACTACACGGACTGCACTATATACTCTGAACTGTATTATATATACTACACGGACTGCATTATATACTCTGAACTGTATTATATATACCATATGTACTCGAGTGTTAGTCGATCCGAATATAAGCGGAGGCACCTACTTTTACCACAAAAAACTGGGAATTATTATTGACTCAAGTATAAGCCAAGGGTGAGAAATGCAACAGCTACTGTAAGTGGAAAAAGAGGGTCAACAATGCCCATCTGCAGCTGCATGCCTCACTGTGTCCATTGCATACTTCCTTGTGTCCATTGCAGCCTCCCTGTGTCCATTGCAGCCTCCCTGTGTGCATTGCATGCCTCCCTGTGTCCATTGCATGCCTCCCTGTGTCCATTGCAGCCTCCCTGTTTCCATTGCATGCCTCCCTGTGTCCATTGCCCTGTGTCCATGCCTTCCCTGTGTCCATTGCCCTGTGTCCATGCCTTCCCTGTGTCTCCCTGTGCCAATCTGCCTACCTGTTCAGCCCGTGCCATGCAGTCAGACGGCAGCCATCCAGTGTACAAAAGCCGCGGCTCCTCCTTGTCCTCGTCTGTGATAGGCAGAACACTCAGTTGCCCAGCAGTCAGTGTTCAGTGTTCCACCTATCATGGACGTCCTCTCATCCTCATCCATGGGATGAGGATGAGAGGATGTCCGTGATAGGCGGAACACTGAACACTGACTCACTGCTGGGAAACTGAGTGTTCCCCTATCACGGACGAGGACGAGGAGGCGCAGCTTTTGTACACTGGTCGGCTGCCGTCTGAGCATGACATGGGCTGATCAGGTATGCAGAGATGGCAGTGACTCGAGTATAAGCCTAGGGGAGCACTTTCAGCACAAAAAAAGGTGCTGAAAAACTCGGCTTATACTCAAGTATATACGATACTACATGGACTGCACTATATACTCTGAACTGTATTATAAATACTATACGGACTGCACTATATACTCTGAACTGTATTATATATACTACACTAACTGCACTATATGCTCTTAACTGTATTATATATACTACACTAACTGCACTATATACTCTGAACTGTATTATATATATACTTCACTGTTCTGACTGCACACTACACTAACTACCTGCCTAATCTCCATTCATTCACTATACATGGCTGCCGTGTAAGCAGCAGCCTTATATATTGTGGGGCGTGGACTTAGCCCCTGAGCCATGATTGGCCAAAGGTACCCTGTCTTTGGTCAATCATGGCTCTCACAGCACATTGCGCTGTGATTGGCCAAAGCAGGCAGGTCAGATGCCTGCTTTGGCCAATCAGCAGCAGTGAATGCACTGCGATCTCAAAGTGCATCATGGGGCACTCCACGGCAGGCAAACTTGCTGCAAGCTCCAACAGCTGATGTTCGAGTTGAACTTATGTTCGACTCGAAAATCAAGCCCATCCCTAATTTTAATCAGTCCTGATTGATGAGACTGTGACTTGTCAAAATACTTTGGAAAATGAAGAAATTAAAAAAAATTTGTTTTTTTATCCACAAAGTTGTTATTTCACACACATCATAGAGGGGCACAATAATATCCATGGAGAATCTTTGGGCCTTCAAGAAGCATACATTTATCAATCTAATTTCCTGACTACCTACCTATCACATTTTTGGAGGCCCTGGAGGACCAGGACAGTGGGAACACCCACAAATGACCCCATTTTGGAAAGCAAACTCTCCAAGGTATTTTCTGAAAGGCAAAGTGAGTCTTTTGATAATGTCATTTTTTGCCACATTTTGTTTGAAAATGCAGGAAAGAAAATGTTTATACAAACTTGTCAATTAATTAGATATTTCTAACACATATAATAGGCCTACTTAGAATTACACCCTAAAAGGCATTCTGCTACTTCTTCCGAGTTTGGTGATACTACATGTGGGGGACTATTTCACAGCCTATCCAAACAGAGGTGCCCAAAATCCAAGGAGCACCTTCAAGTGTTCTAGGGGCATACATTACACTTCTAATTTCCTGACTACTTATCAATTTTTTGGAGGCCCTGGAGCACCAGGACAATGAAAATACCCACAAAATGTCCACATTTTGGAAAGCAAACACCCCAAGGTATACTTAGATTTGCACCTCCAAACACATTTTGTCATTCCTTCCGAATATATATATATATATATATATATATATATATATATATATATATATCACATGTGTGAGAATGTTTCACTTTTTGGACTGATAATTATATGTCGGACATTGTACCTTGTATATAAAACAAATCAACCAATTGTTTCAAAACCAATGTACTGTAATGGTCGCCTCTATATGAGTGGTTGGGGAATATAGCTTAGTGTATTGTCACCTATTGTAGTCCCAGTTTCTATAAACAAAGCAATCCTAGCCTACTGGTACATGGCTGTCCCAAGGAATGCCGTGTTTACTGACTAGACAGTGCAGTTGGCTAAAGAAAGGAAGAACAAAAGAGTCCCTGTGGTTCTAGGAATGCAGTTGTCCACAAAGGATGCCTGGGATTGGTGTCTCACAGGAACATAGTCAGTAAGATTGCATGGGTCAATTTAGGTGAAGACAGAGACATGGTCAGCAAACAGGCAAAGGATCGGTCCAGGCAACAGGCAGAAATGTTTTCAGTAAACATGCCAGGGTCAGTACATGTAAAAATCAGGGAAACCAACTGTGACTGTCTAGTCAGTCTGTCTGCACTATTAGGACTCGTTCACACGTAAATTTTTTATTTTTTGGGGGGAGGGCCTCATGGAGAGATCAGAACATGTATGGCTCATCAGAGACACTGTACTACTCTGGGTGGGTGATTGGGGATTTTTATTTATTATTTTTTTTACACCACTTTTTTGCTTATTGCATTAATAATAACTGCATAAGCAATCTGTAAAACTATTCAAAGGTTTCGTTTATTAAACCTTTGTTTATTACTGTAATGTTGTGATTGGTCACAACTATCACATGGTACAGGGCAGCTGTGATTGACCCTGGTACCATGTGATTGCTGTGACCAATCACAGAGATCACACAGTAGTAATTAAGGCATCATGAATGACAGCCTTGTTTACTACTGTAACTGTGATTGCTGGGATTGGTCACAGCAATCACATGGAACAGGGCCACTTACAGTGGCCCAGTAAAATGATTGGTGGACACAGCAGTCACAGATTGCACCACTTTAAAGAGTTGCATTGCACTATAGAGTGCACACAAGCTGTCCATACGGAGGAGGTTAAAAATGTGTTATGACTGGAAAGAGGGTTTGAAATCAAATGCAGGAACTCAGACAGCAATAAAAACCTTTCTAGAACTGTAGGAGGGAGGTGCTGGATATGAACACTGTATTAGATTCCACTTTGGTGTGGAAAGTATATGATGGAGAATGCTATCTGCCTAATGAGGCAGCTCCAAATTTATGAAAGAGCTACAGGTGGGTACTTTGGACAGAATGCACAAAAAAAGAAATTTGGAGAGCCATACTATTTGCTGGATTGGGTATAGCTGTGGATAAGACACCAGTATGCATAGCTTTTTGCTCTTTTTTGTTTTGTTTTGTAGTAGGTGGATGCTAAATTGAGCCTCATGAATTAAACTGCCTGGTCTTCCAAACTTTACTTTCAATACTTGACCAGAAGGCTGCAGTATGGAGCTGATGGAGTGACATAGCAATGGTCAGACCAGTGAGGAAGCAGTGGCATAGGAGAAGGTCAGAGGCACCTTGGAGATCCTGTCACTGGGGAATGATCACAAGAAACTGACGTTACATAGCCCTTAGGATTGAAACCCTTATGACCTCATGTAATCCATGGGCTGTCAGTTAGGCAGGCCTCCTTTGTTACATCAATGCGCCAACAAACAGTTAAACAGGGAGAGCATGTGATGACATCAACAGGTAGACAGACATTAAAAGTTGTTGTAAACCTCTGAGAAAAAATGAACAGAGCATATTCCTCTATAGTGTGTACTAGCCTCAACCCAAAGCACAAAGTGTGATTTCTGCATCCTCTTTGTTTCCTCTCCTATCCGCATTAGTCATTTCTGACAGGTTATGCTGACACCACATAATCTGGGGAGATGGCTCCCCTCCCCCATATAGCACACAACATGTGATTGACAATCTAAGTTGTGCATGTTTGCTTTCAAGATTGTGTAGAGGCTGGTATGTCCTTTTCCTTCACTCAGGTCTCAGATTACACTCATCTTTCCTCTCTGTGGTTTGCAGTGAGTGAGGGCAGATCCCTGCCCCTGACTGCTTGGGTTGAGAAAAAAAACTTTGATCTGTGTGTTTTTGAAGGCTGTAGAGGAGAAAGTGCTGCAGATAAAAAGGTACAACTTATGTAGGAGGATTTGTTTCATCACTGCTTACCACCAGAGGTTTGTCATTGCAATGGGTATATGTAAGAGTTTACAACCACTTTAACTTAGAGATAGAAGCAGCTGATTTACTGTGCCAGCATCTACCAAAAAACGTAAATATTGGTTCTGGGTGGACTTGCTCTTTAAAAAATGCGGGGGTAAAATTGAAGATGATATACAGTATATTACTTGTGTGTAAATAGTCTACCTTGTCTCATTGAATATCCCTTAATCATGTAAACAGATCTGCTCAATAAACACTAATATCATAATGAAATCTGCAAACCACTAATCACTAGTTTACATTTGATGCCTCTCATAATTTTCCCTTTCTATTACCTGGATATTAATTCTTGCTTATTAAACATTGTAGTAATTAGCAATCCATCAATGATCTTATACCTCATGCTTTGTTAGACAACTATATTTGCAAATTCATTACCTTTAATATAAACATTTTATCAGTCTATTAAAGCCATTCCCTGCTGTTGTATTAATGCATTTAAATTGAGCTTAATCATAGTTCAGACACATAACATTGTGCATAACCAGTCTGTATTCTTTAAAAGAAAACTACGATTGTATGTGGTCAATTTTATTTAGACATATTTTGGAGTTTTTAAAGTGATTCTAAAAGCTATTTAAAAATAAATAAAAAAAAGAGGTTATACTTGCCTGTGGTACTTTTATCTTATTTGGCACCCCCCTGCCAGCACTGTCTGCTCCTTCTTCCAAGCAATCCCTGTGATATGGGGTCACCCATGTGCTCTCAAGCTGGGCTGTGTGCATCCATAGACACACAGTTAGTGGGGTGTTTTTTACCTTAATGCAGGGAATGCATTAAGGAAAAAACTTTTAGAACTATTTAAGGTGATGTTTTGTACTTTTTTTTTAAGTATTCATACGAAGACTTTGTTTTACAATAAATCATTAAAAACAAGGTACAACCATACAATGGTGTCAACAAGCTCCAGGATCCTCTAAAATGAACACACCAGAAGCTGTTTGAGTTGAGATTTTCTTTCTTCAATTCTACACATGGCCTTGCATGGACAGAGTAGACAGTAAGGAGGAAGGAGAGGGGATGAGTCACTTGTCTGACTGTCTCAGCTGTGTGTAAATTTTAGCTTCAGCTATTGAGCTATGTAAACACATAGGCTTTTTCTTTAACCCATTGCTGACCGCAAGCAGTATATTTACTTGCTAGCAGGTGGCTCCCCTAGGCACCAGCCATAGCAGAATGCTAGGCTCGGTATCAGGCTGCTGTGGGCTTGTCATGCGATCACATGACACGTAGTAAACAAGAGTCATGAATGGAATCCTTTCATGACATCATTTTTTACAACTCTGTGTGATCTGTGATTGGTCACCAGTGATCACAGGGTACCTGGACCAATGACAGCACCCTGTACCATGTTATAGCTGTGGGCCAATCAAAGCATCACAATAGTAAACAATGGGTCATGAATGAAAGCCATTCATGACTGTTCAAACGATTGCTGTTACAATGATTATCACTGTAGCAAAAAAAAAGAAAATCCTTTATCACCCCCCCGAGAGTAGTACAGTGTCACTATGGTGACACTGAACTACTCTGATGACAGTATGTTAAAAAATATTGTAAAAATAAATAAAAAGGAAAAAAAAATAAGATTGAAATAAAAAATGATTGTTTTCTTTTTTTACATACTGTCAGTATCAGTCAGTATTCCTGATCACCACCACACTGCACTGGTGACAGTATGAAGGGTCATAGCATTATGCTGGGACCCACATGGGATGGCTCAGAGGGGGCTGCAGTTTCTCTCTCCCTTTTATCTATATTAGGTTGCCATTGGTTGCCACTGTTGCTCAGGGCAGCAACAGTAAGAGGATTGGTAGCAAGGGCCAGCGTCGGATTGGAGGAATTTGGCGGGCGCTGAGCAGCGCTGAAGAAGCCTATATAAGGGGCTGAGTGCAACGGCTCACTGACCGTTTGAAGCAGAACAAGCGACATCACAGAGCTCCTGCAGCATGAAGCGCCGTTCGTCTGATAGTCGGGAAAAACTCCTGTGCCGCCTTATTGAGAGAGCGGAGGGAGAGGGCGGTGAAGAATGGCTCCTTCAATGCCTAGGGGAGGAGCGCGACTCGGCTCCGCCTGCTGAAACATCCCTCACAAACCAGAAGATGGAAGAAGCTTCGGCCCCAGTCGGAGGCGGGACTCGGCAACAGCCGGGGAGAAAGAAGAAACGAATGAGAACAGCGGCTTTGCCTCAGGTGGCAAGGGAGGAGAGAGCTGGCACTTCCAGAACACAGAGAGAGCCGGCTATGAGGGAGAGCAGCGCTACTCAGCTTCCCCAGGCTGCTGCACTCAGTGAGCATCCGTCAATATCATATGATGGTGAGCAGAGTCAGTTTACAAATATGGCAGATGTTTCATTCCTAGTGAATTCATTGTCAAATATTTTACAGCAATTTAAAGGGGCACAGACTGCTGGTGCTAATAATAATAGTTTTAAAGGAGCACAGGTCACTGGTGCATTGAATGTTAAACAAACTAATGTTAATTCTCAAATTCTAGGGGCACAAAAAGAAAAAATTGGTGCTAGGCATATTATGCATACCAGTAAAGTTGATCAGAGGGCACAGATATCTGGTGCTTCTGAGCCTGTTGGTAGTGATACTGAAATATTTACAGGGGCACATGATTATGGTGCTGTTAAAAAATTACCGTTGAATGATTATATGAATGAAGTTAGTTCAGTATGGCAAAACTTAAATGAGTCACAAATGATTGATCATGGCATGTTAAACCATGATAATGTGGTTAACTCTCCATTGTCTTTTAATCCCATCCTGCCTATCAGGCCTTCAGCAGTGGCAGTTGGGGAGGCTTCTTTTAAAGAACCCTTACCATGTGTTTTGTCACCTTTAGGGTTCCATTTAGCCAAGCCTGTTAAAGAAAAGATTTGGAGAGGAGAATTCATTGACATATTGTCACTTTTGCCGGCTTCTAAAGAATTTTTATTGAAATCTGACAGGCTGGCAGCGGATAGATCTGAGGAGGACAGGAGGAGGGCTATACCAAGGACCTTCCAAAATTGGCTGCAGGCTTTCTGCATTTATGCAGCAGTTATGGGTGAACGTTTCCCTGCAAAGTGTTCAGGTTTATTCCAACACTTAGATATTGTTGCAGAGGCTTTTCGTCATTTCGGTGGCTCTGCATGGTTCACATATGACGAAAATTTTCGCCAAAAGTTGGCAGTCCACCCCTCCCTACATTGGGGATCCAAAGATGTTGGACTATGGTTGAATCTCATGTTGCCTCCTAAGCCTCAGTTCACTCCAAAAGGGGTATCTAACGCACAGTCTGCGTTTCGTAAGGGATTTTGCTTTTCTTTCAATGAAGGGCAATGCAAGTTTCTCTCAAATTGCAGATATAAGCATGAATGCTCCCATTGTAGCGGGAACCATCCGGCTAGCAGGTTCTTTCGCAAATCTGCAGCGACAGCCTTTCAGCCATTCCCCGGGCACGCTCATGGGAAGGGCAGTGACTCCAGTGAACCTACCAAGAATGCTCCCGTGGTTAGAGCGCTATCCAGATCGCAGGATGGCGGCTCTGCTAACTGAGGGTTTCAAGGAAGGTTTTTTGGTCCCGGCCTTTCAAGGCACGGGCTGTTCTATGGTTCAGAATTTAAAATCTGTTTATACTAACACTTCAGTGATAAGAAAGAAAATTTACAAAGAACTGGAAGAAGGGAGGGTGGCAGGTCCTTTTGCTTCTCCGCCATTCGCAAATTTTAGGCTTTCCCCGTTGGGGTTAGTTCCTAAAAAAGAACAAGGTTCTTACCGTTTGATACATCACCTTTCATATCCGGAGAACTCCTCTTTGAATGATGATGTAGCTGGTGTTGAAGCTCCAGTTTGTTACGCATCATTCGATGAGGCTTTGGTTATACTAAGGAGTCATGGACAAGGAGCTTTGCTAGCCAAGGAAGATATTAAGTCAGCATTTCGTTTGCTCCCGGTCCATCCGCAAGGCTTCAGTTCGCTAGGTTTTCAATTTTCGGGTGAATATTTCTTTGACAAATGTATGCCCATGGGGTTTTCTTTGTCTTGTTTTTATTTTGAAGCTTTTTCAACCTTTCTTCAGTGGATTTTGTCAGATCTCTATCCCTGTGGAGATTTTCTGCATTATCTAGATGATTTTTTATTTGTTGGTCCATCTGATTCCCCCTCGTGCCTCAAATCTCTTCAGATATTTTTTAATATTTGTGAGCACTTTGGGATCCCTTTAGCAGCAGAAAAGACAGTGTTTCCATCTACTTCGATTGAATTTTTAGGGATTACCATCGATTCAGCTGCAATGGAATTTAAATTGCCTCTTCAGAAAATACAAAAAATGAGATCCCTGATCTCAGTTTTTCTTTTAAGAAAGAAAGTACTATTGAAGGAGGCTCAATCTCTTCTGGGTCTGTTCTCTTTTGCAGCCAGAGTCATTCCAATGGCTAGGGTGTTTTCTCGCAAGTTTTCATTGGCAATCAAAGGTTTTACAAACCCATATTCCCATATTCGGATCTTCAAGAGAGTTCGGGAAGACCTTAGAATTTGGGATGCTTTTCTGTGTAATTTTAATGGTTCTACTATATGGCAACAGGACTTTGTTACTAACGATCAGCTTAATTTTTTCACGGATGCAGCTGGGTCTTCAGGCTTTGGAGCATTTATGGATGGGCATTGGTGCGCAGGTGAGTGGCATCAGGACTGGTTACAAAAGGACATCATTCAAAATTTGGTCCTTTTGGAGCTTTTCCCTGTGATAGTCTCTTTAGTAGTTTGGAAAGACGTTTTTGCGAATCGCAGAGTTCTGGTGCATACTGATAATAAAGGTGTTTTGTATGCAGTGAATACTTTATCCTCTAAGTCTGAGCCAGTGATTAGGCTACTACGTTTTCTTGTTTTACAATGCATGCGATTCAATATTTGGTTGAAAGCAGAGCACATTCCAGGCATACAAAATAATATTGCTGATGCTTTATCTCGTTCACAGTTCACAAGGTTTTGGGAATTGGCTCCAACATCGGATCGGTGCGGAACTCCTTGCCCGGATTTCCTCTGGGGCTTAATATGGAGTTAATTCTTGGTAACTTCAAGAATTCAGTGTCGAAGAAAACGTGGTCAGATTATCGCCTATCCTGGACCAGATGGTGCTCCTTTTGTCAGGACTTTGGTCTGGATTCTCTTGTTGTAACTTCTTATGTCTCCCTGTCTTTCGTGTCTTCATTGCTTCAGGCTAATCTTAGCCCAGCTTCTATCAGCAAAATTTTAGCGGGTGTCTCTTTCTTTCTAAAATTTGCTGGTTTGCCATCTCTAACCTCTTTCTTTCAAGTTAATCAAGTTTTAAAAGGTTTTAGGAGGTCAAGACCTTTGTTAGATAATAGGCGCCCTATTTCGGCTGCTCTGTTGGTTGATCTCCTTAAGATTCTAGAAGTGGTGTGTTTCTCGGAATTTGAGTTAATTTTGTTCAGGGCCGTTTTTTCAGTTGCCTTTTTTGGCGCCCTCAGAATTGGGGAATTTACATCTGAAAATAAAAGGTCCTCATCTTTCTCCTCAAATCACATGTCGTTGTGTATGATGGGTCCCTTAGTCTTTTTCTTTGTAGGTCTAAATCCCTTCCAACAGGTCAAGGTCATTGGATTTCTCTGGCTAGCTCTAGCAATCCTACAATATGCCCGGTGCTATTGGTTTCTAGATATATGTCAATTAGACCATGTTCTGATGATTCCTTCTTTATCCATCAAGATCTGTCCTCCTTAACTAGGTATCAGTTTTCAGCTGTGTTGGCTGCTTCTCTGAAACGCTTGAACCTGTCTGGTTTTTGCTTTTCTTCACATTCATTTCGCATTGGGGCAGCCACCACAGCTGACTCTTTAGGTTTTCCGGCAGAAACTTTAAAAAGAATTGGCCGTTGGGGTAGTGATAGATATAAGATTTATGTTCGCCCTGATCTTCTAATTTTGTAATCTCTTTTCAGGATCTTCCAAAGCTACGGTCTGGATTGTAGGTCATTCCTACGTTTTTTTGGGCAGCTAAGCATGCTGAAACTAGAACCTACTCTGCTAATTTAGGTCTGGACTCTAATGCCCCGTACACACGGTCGGATTTTCCGATGGAAAATGTGTGATAGGACCTTGTTGTCGGAAATTCTGACCGTGTGTAGGCTCCATCACACATTTTCCATCGGATTTTCCGACACACAAAGTTTGAGAGCTTGCTATAAAATTTTCCGACAACAAAATCCGTTGTCGGAAATTCCGATCGTGTGTACACAAATCCGACGGACAAAGTGCCACGCATGCTCAGAATAAATAAAGAGATGAAAGCTATTGGCCACTGCCCCGTTTATAGTCCCGATGTACGTGTTTTACGTCACCGCGTTTAGAACGATCAGATTTTCCGACAACTTTGTGTGACCGTGTGTATGCAAGACAAGTTTGAGCCAACAGCCGTTGGAAAAAATCCTAGGATTTTGTTGTCGGAATGTCCGAACAAAGTCCGACCGTGTGTACGGGGCATAAGTCTTTCACAGTTTTGTGGTCAGGTATTAGGGGTTTGAGGTGGAAAAATCTGAGAAATCATTTGCTTCACCTATCTAATGTTTGGCCTTTACCCCAGATCTTAGTGCTTCATGCCGGGGGCAATGATTTAGGCAAAGTTAAAACGTGGGATCTTCTATGTGAAATTAAGAGGGATCTTTGTTATATTCAACTTTTATTCCCAAATGCTATAGTGGCATTTTCAGAGATGATTCCTCGTCTTCTATGGTCTCCTTCGGGCAACTTATTTTATGTGGATAAGATTAGAAGGTGTCTCAATAGAACAATCCATAGTTTTTTAAGTTCTTCCGGTGGCATATCTTTTCGCCACTTAGAATTAGAAGGTTTTGTACATGGTTTATTTCGTGAAGATATGGTCCATTTATCTGTGATAGGCTTAGATATATTTAATATGGGTTTACAAAATCTAATTGAATCAGCCACGGTGTTGGGGGGGGGCCTCGGCTGTTGCTGTCCTCAGCCGGTGGGGAGTAGTCGTCCAGCATTGTTGGATGGACACCATTTAATTTGTTCAATTGTAGCCAGGATGGCTTTATATTCTTTAAAATAAATTTGAGTACTTTTAGGTAACCCCTATGGATAACACCGTGGCCTTATAAATACCAATTAATAAATAATTTGTTTAAATTTAAATAACAGTGTTTGTCTTTATTATAATCCCATCTGTGCTAGCCCATGTAAAAAAAAATGTGATATGTCAAATGATATAAATGTGGGTACAGTGTTGCATGACTGAGCACTTGCCAGGTAAAGTAGCACAGTACTGAGTAGCAAACGCCCTGGTCATGAAGGGGGTAAAATCTTCATGAGGTCAAATGGTTAAAGGAGCTAAGATGAGGCTGGTAAACAGGAATTTGGAGCCCTCCCACCCTTTGGATATAAATGTAAATCTGAAACATTTGTATGCAATATATCATAGTTACCTTTCTTTATAAAAAGTCAACAATATATTAAACATGCTTTCCATGGAGATAAAACACCCACAAAAACACTGCGCTTTGCTTATAATTTTTTACCAATTTGACAAAAAGTGAGCTCTAAAAATTGACCCATTCCATACTGTTTTACAGAGTGGTCAGATTTTTTTTTAAACAACAATGGACATAATAGTTTACTTTTTATTTTATTATTGACATATTCCACGGGGACATACAAAAAAATTGAACCATTTTTTCAGTCCTTGCCCCCCAACTTGCTTGTTGCATCATCAATCACATAAAAATTACTGAGGCAGATCTGAATGTGATTGGTAGCTGTGATAGATGTCTTAGTACTGGCATTTTTTTAATAACAAGGTTTCTATGACATGCAGCATCAAGGGTGTTCCATCACCACCAGAAGATGCAGGACCAACTTTAATTAATTAAACAATAGCCACAGCATGGATTTTCTCCAGAATTATTTGGAAGCTGTGCTTAAATGGAATGTAAAAGTAGTTTTGTACATATTTTCTTTTTTCAGCACTGAAAAATACAAATTACTAGTCCGATAATATAGCTTAAACATTGTACATGTATAATTTGTATTATAATATCCAACCACCTGGTGAAGCGCTATGCTCCTGTTGTTTACAGATCTTAATAATTTAAAGAGGAACTGCAGTCTGCTCACATAATTTGTGATAAAAACATCTTTGCCATTCTGAAGCTTCCCTCCAACCACTTTGCATATTATTTTATATATACTGTGATTCTGTACTTGCCAAATATGCTGCGAAAATCTCCCTCCACTGGGTCTGGCTGCAACCATTTTAACTGTGGGCAGCTGAAGCTGCTGCCTGTTTACTTCCTGGATTTACACAGACACACAGAGGCACACATCCAGCTCTGCAGCTCTCATTGGCCCTCTTATGACTTATCTCCCCTCCTTTCCTGGCAAACTCTCACGAGAGTGAGAGCTGTGCATGATGTCATAAGCCTAGGCTTTTTACCAGACAAGAAATAGGAAGTGGGCTGTATATGGTACTTAGTGGCAGAAAAAGAAATGTTTTACTATCCAAAGTTAAAACAACAAGGGCAGAAGATTTAATAAATGAAGTTGAAAAAAAAATGTTCCTCTTTAATAACTGACATTTGCACATAACGCACACATTTCTTTCTGTATGGCTCCAGCTTTCAATTAGAGACAGGGGGGGTTATTTACGAAAGGCAAATCCACTTTGCACTGCAAGTGAACTTCCAAGTGCACTGAAAGTGCACTTGGAAGTACAGTTGCTCTAAATCTAAGGGGTAGATCTGAAATGAGTGGAAGCTCTGCTGATTTTATCATCCAATCATGTGCATGCTAAAATGCTATTTTTTATTTTCCTTGCATGTCCCCCTCGGATCTACAGCGACTTTACTTCAAAGTGCACTTTCAGTGCACTTTCAAGTGCACTTGCAGTGCAAAGTGGATTTTCCTTTAGTAAATAACCCCCAGGGTGTCTGAAAGAAAAATGCTGTGCTCTCTTTTAAACTATAAACTGATCAAACATGACATTATGACCACTGACAAATAAAGTGAATAACATTGATTATCTTGTTATAATGGCACCTGAAAGTGGGTGGGATATATTAGGCAGCAAGTGAACACATTGACTCTGAAGTTGATGTGTTGAAAACGCAAGAAGTTAGCAAACATAAGGATTTTAGGGACTTTTACAGGGGCCAAATTGTAATGGCTTGAAGACTGGGTCAGAGCATCTCCAAAACTGCAGCTCTTGTGGGATGTTTATGGTTTGCAGTGGTCATGACCTACCAAATATGGTCCAAGGAAGAAAAAAACGTTGAATTGTTGACAGGTTCATGGGCGGCCATTGATGCCTGTAGGGAGCTAAGGTTGGCCCATGTAGTCCAATTTTATTTTAAGAAGAGCTACTTACTATATTTCAAATTGCTTAAAAAGGTAATGCTGGTGCCGATGTGTCAGAACACACTGTGCATCGTAGTTTGTTGCATATGGGGTTGCATAGTCACAGACCAGTCAGGGAGCCCATGCTGACACATGTCCACAGCCAAAAGTGCCTACAATGGGCACATGACTGGACCACAGAGCAATGGAAGAAGGTGTTTTAGAGGTGTTGTATATATATATATATATATATATATATACAGTGTATACTGTATATAATTGTAAATAGAAATTAAATATAAATGAATAAATAAAAATCTAATTAAAATGTTAAATATAGTAATGAAGAAGCATACATAAGCCTAAACTACTTATGACATTTAAACATATAATGAACTTGTCCAAAAAACATTATAGTTTCAAGATCTGATGGTGTACATTTCCATGTCTTCTAAAAATGTATCCACATGAAGCCCGATCTGCTCAAGTATAATTTTTATCAAAAGGGAAAATATGAGAGCACCAGGCAAAAACTCATTTATTCTCTACTTGAAGGAGCGGGTTATGTTGAAGGTTCTGTCAGTGCTTTGCATTTTTGGACAAAAATCTACTCTATATGCAGTAGAGTTTGATACAATAATAATCCCTCCCCATTAATTTACCCTCAGGACCTTCTTTGTAAATTCTAACTTTCAGCGTGTAGGTGGGTGCTATTCTATGTAACAAATAACAAGAAAATGTGCATGCAGCATTATATTATGTAAGGCCAATGGGGATTTAAAACTGACTGTTCGTGCAAAACAGAAATTGCTGTTAAAGTATTCTATTTCTTCTGATTCATAGTAGTATTCACACACAGCATGTTATACCCAGTGTTTCATAGAAGAATACTATTATACAAACATACAGATACATTTTTGCAAGCCACAAATGTGACTTGAAAACCTCCAATATCGTATAAATTAATAATCTTTGATGAAACCTCAGGTGTTACCCAGCTTCTATAATAAATAGTCACATTACAAAGACTTGGCAAAATCCAATGATTAGGAAAAAGGGTCAACTGCAACATTTCAATCTTGATCTGTGCAGAAAATGGTGGCAAATGGAGCATAAAATGTTGGGCTAGGCAACAGCTAAATAGCATCACATGCTAGGTCTAATAAGGCTCATTGCAGAATCAAGTTCTTAAATCACTTTGCCAACCTATGTTCAATATAATTCAGATAACTCGTAACAAGAAAATGACCCACACTGTGGACTAAATCAATAAAAGTAAATTGGGTATGGCTGAAAATAGGATTGCACCAGATGTGTCCTTCCTATGATGTTTAGTTTGAAATGTTACACTGTATTCTGCATCATCCAGGCTTATTTCTTCAAGCGTAGAGATGAGTGAATTTCTAAAAATGTTCACTGCCACCGTTTGCCTAATCCACTTATGAGTCTGAAACTGCTGATCCTCTGTTTTTTTTTCTGCACATGTTTTCTATTGATAACAATTCCAATTTTCAATTTTATAAGTTGTTGCTGGATATGTATTGTGTGGAACTGGTGCTTTGTATCCCATATTTCTCCACACTCTATTCATAGGGGTAACATAGTTACATAGTTAGTCAGATTTAAAAAAGACACAAGTCCATCTAGTTCAACCAATAAATGTTTTTTTTTTTTTTTTTAAATCACACAATCCCATATACACAATCCAATACCCACAGTTGATCCAGAGGAAGGGGAAAAACCCCAGCGAAGCATGATCCAATTTGCCACACCAGGGGAAAAAAATCCTTCCTGATTCCCCGAGAGGGGGATCAACTTTACCTATAAATGTTAGTACCCAATTATATTATGTACATTTAGGAAAGAATCCAGGCCTTTTTTAAAGCAATCTACTGAGCTGGCCAGAACCATCTCTGGAGGGAATCTATTTCACATTTTCACAGCTCTTACTGTGAAGAAACCTTTCCATATTTGGAGATTAAATCTCTTTTCCGCTAGATGTAAAGAGTGCCCCCTTGTCCTCTGTGATGACCTTAACGTGAATTACTCAACACCAAGCTCACTATATGGACCCATTATGTATTTGTAATCTCCTCTTCTCAAGAGAGAATAAATTCAGTTCCTCTAATTTTTGCCTTGCCTTGATTGACTAAAGGCAAATAGGCTGTTCACTTTGCAAGAGGATTCCCCCAGAGCTTAGTGAATGCAAAGAATAGCCAATTACGTGCAAGGAAAATAAAATAAAAACTGCATTTTTGCTTGCACCTGTTTGGATCATGGAAGTCAGCAGAGCTTCACCTCATGGACTAAGCTCTTCAGCAAATTGCAACAGTGCAACTTTCCTTGCCTATAGTAAATCAACCCCATAGTCCTGATACTACACTTTGCTCCATATCCTGTATAAAAAGTTTAGGTGCGCTGTTCCTTTAAATTCAAAAACAAATATCTGATGCAACAAATAAGTGGAAATACTGACCACACACTGAAAAATGTACACAAAACAGTGCAAACTCAAAAGGGTTAATATAAAAGTAGATGAATGAAAAATTGTGTATGTGATAACGCCTATAAATGAATAAAAATAGATAAACCACAAGAAAAAAAGATCATAAAGCGCAAGTGCAAATTACCAAAATGCAATATGTCTGGACATGCACTCTCCTAAATATTAAAGTCCATCATGTGATATATCTTTTCCTAAAAGTCCATATAAAATATACGGTGGTAAAGTGCTCAGTACTTATGGAAGATTCTACTCCAAAGTGTTCCAGTGTTCAAGGTGCTCAGTATATTGAAAAATGGCCTCTTATAAGATGAAATGGATCTCATATTATAGAGATCAAACATAACAAAAAAACATCTTGAAACAGGGCTTTTTCAATAGCAAGGCACTTCAGGTATTGCAAAAACAATTGTGTATAGAGAAAGGCTGCCTTCTAGGCTCACAAAGCCACTCCTCACACAGACATATGTGAAATATAAATAGAGAGAAAACTTATAGTGTGATAACGTTTAAGTAGGCTTTATTAAAAGTAGAATCTAACTTACATTAAAGTCATTGATCACAGGCTTTATATGAAAGAGTTGGCCACGGTGTCACCTTCCGACACGTCATGACATCACAAGCATGCCCCCCGCCGACACATTTCCCCCAAAATAGCGTCCTTTGGGATTGGAGATTAGCATGCAACTTCAGCGGACAGACTTTTAAAGCGGACGTGACATGGAATGACTAAACGACCCATTGTCATGGAGATATCTCATACCTAAAGAGTACAAAACCTCTTATCTACTCGCTATGTACCCTGCTTCATACTCCATGTATGAATAAAATCATAAAATAAAATGAATAAAATTTTAACATAAAAAAGGGCATACGCACCTGCCTCTCTTTTTATCTTAGCCTCCTGTAATTTTCTGCACAATGCATCGCGGCATTAGGACAGAGAGGAGGGGGGTCAGAACTCTTAGGCCACCAGGACTCTATTGCCATGCACTATACTGTCAGGTAAACCAAAAAAGGACTTTTACAGGAAAAGGGAGCAAAAAGATAACCTCGTCAGCTGTGCTCCTTCAGTTGGCCATTGGGCATTCAGATAGGCTTTCAGATATCAGTCCAATAGTCAGCTGGGGGAGCTTGCATGTCAGGTTGACAATGCTGCTGTTAATTGTGAGGAAGTAGCTTAGTGTTATCAGACTAAAATAGGAAGGGTTGTTACTGGTAGGACCATCATGCACCTTTCCAACAGTCATAAAAATATGTAAAAAAATAAAAAATAAAAACTTTAAAAAGTAAGGTATGATGCCAAACATATTAAAAAGCAAATTTAGGGTCCATACACATTTTAATGATGGTCCTCACAACTGCGTATACTTACCTTATCATTCTTCCCCCATTCTCTCCCTTTTCCCCACTAAGCGCCCAGCCAAGTACTTTAAAGTATTTAGGAGCATGTAACTGAGCTGTTTGCTCCTCCAATTAACTTCCGATTTTAAGCCAGGTCTCTGGACTTCTGCACTTATTGTGCTCTCTCTACCTGATATGTTGCTGCTTTGTGCACCCGCAACTGTCCTTATCTTTGCTACCACTCGTACTGACCATTGGCTTGTTTCTTAACTGTGCTTTTGCTTGATCCCAACCTACAACCATTTGTTACTGGCCTTTAGCTTATTCCTTGACTATGCTTATACTTGATCCCAAGCTGCAACCACTAGTTACCAACCTTTGGCTTGTTTACTGACTTGTTTCTGCTTCATCCCTATCTGCTACATCTGGACCCTGGCTTGCAATCCTCCTGGTGGGGAGATCCTGAGGACTGCAACCTAGAGCTAGCACGCAGTGAAACCCATCTCCACCATCAGAAGCTCTGGCGAAGACCAGTTATAAATATCACCCCTATCTTATTTCCTTCACTCTCATGCTTCTGCTAATTTCTGGGAATATTTCCCCTAGATTTGGACCTTCGCTATCTAACTTTTACCTCAGACCTAGCACCCTTCTTTTCTGTCAGAAGCCACAATCTATACACTCTAATTTGTATTCCCCAACTTCTCATGTGCCATCTAGAATGCCTGCTTTGTCTGTAGCAAGCTTACTTTTGTCCATGGCCTTTTTATTTTCAGCTCTGTTAACCTACTTGTCATTGTTGACTTCCCTGTCTGGCTACTCTACTGTCTGTACTGTCTCTACTGTCTATCCCACCATCATTCTTGGTGACTTTAACATCCCTGTTAATGCTAACATCCCTGCTACATCTTAACTTCTCAACCTAATTTCATCTATTGACAATGGACACACACTCCTACTCACTCTGATGGTGACATCCTTGACTTCCAGCCTCTTTGCAACCTCTCCAGTACCCCCTTTCTTCTCTCTGATCGCAACCTTATTAGATTCACTGTCTCCCTGTCTTCAACCCTCAATCCCGCCAAGCAGCAAACAGTTACCAATAGAAACACTTGCTGCTTTAATCCTTTTCTTCTTTATTCTTCTACAAATCCCTCTATGATAACATATATCTTCCTGACCTGGCTACTTCTGTCTACAGCAGCTTACTCTCATCATCCCTGGATACACTTGATCCCCTCACTAAACAGATTTGGGTTCCGACCACTATAATCCTGGCAAGTAGATGACACCCAAAGTCTCAAAAGACACAGCCATGTTCTTCAGTGAATGTGACATAAAACTAATTCCCTTCAAGACTTCATCGTGTGTAACTCAACCCTCCTAAATATAATTCCTCCCTCTGTTTTGCCAGACGGACCATGACCTTACTCTCATTACCACCCCCTCATCCTGTCCTCAGCAACTCTTTTCTAACATTAACTTTCTACTTACTCACATTCTTCCCCCACTAACCAACTCACTTACTGCCCAGGGCATTGCCAATAATTAAAAAAAAAACCATGATAGATGCTATTTATGATGAGATCATTACTGTCCAGACATCTCCCCCAATTAATATAACATGTCTACCACAACAATCAATTATTTTATCTTTTCACCCTGTTACTACAGAGGAGTCTGCTCAACTTTTCTTTATAGCCCAGCCAAGCACCTGCCCCCTGGATTCCATTCCCTCACAACGCCTCTTTTCACCCTCTTGCTCTATTATGCACTGTCTAACCCACATCTTCAATCTCTCCCCCTCTACTGGCATCTTCTCCTTCCCTCTAAAAAAATGTACTGGTCACCCCATACTTGAAAAGCTATCAACTGGATCGCACCAGTCTGAACAACTTAAGACCCATCTTCTTACTTTCGCTTACCTCCAGTCTATAGAGTGTCTGGTTTACAACTGTCTGAACTACTACCTCCCCAATAACAATCTTTTCAACCCCTTACGGTCTGCATTTTTCCTACAACACTTTGCAGAAACCACCCTGACCATTCAAAAACTCACTATTGACTACCTAACTACTATAACCGATGGTCACTCTTCCATATCATTAAATCTTACTTCTACCTTCAATACAGTTGACCACCTGCTCCTCCTCAAAAAACTTCACTACCTTGGCTTCCAAGATTCTGTGTTTTACTGGTTCTCCTCCTTCCAATCCAAATGCTCCTTCAGTGTCACTTGTGTCACATCTCCTCTTCCTTTTTCTGCAGGGGTCGCGTAAGATTCTTATCTTCTATTCTCTATCAACACCTCTCCCCCCCCTTTGGACATCTGATTGCCTCCCATGGCTTCCAATACCTCCCATCTCTATTCTGACAACACCTAGATCTATCGTCTATTCAGCTCACTCCATTAATTTTCCTAATGCATTACTAATTCACTAACTGACATCTGCATGGATGTCAGACCACTCTCTAAAACTCAGTCTTTACAAAACTAATCTCACAATATTTGGCCCCATGCCCCCTGCCCAAACATTTCCATCAAGAGCAACAAAACAATTATCAGTGTCTACCCTCTTGCCAGGGTGTTAGGTGCAATCTTGGACTCTGACCTATCCTTCAAGCCTCGCATCCAATCACTATTCAAAACTTGCTGTCTTCACCTCCACAACATTTCAAAAATACACCCCTCCCCAACTAATCACATCACCAAGATACTTAAAGTGATTGTAAAGATAAAAAAATAAAAAAATAAACATTTCATACTTACCTCCACTGTGCAGCTCTTTTTGCACAGAGTGGCCCCGAACCTCATCTTCTAGGGTCCTCCTGGCGGCTCTCCCAGCTCCTCCCCACATCTGATAACCCCCTCGGAGAAGCAATTCCCCGAGGGGGTCACCTTGCGGGCGCGTTTCACAGTCCAGCATTCGGCGTCCATAGAGGCCGAATGCAGGACTCGGCTCCGCCCCCAACACTCACGTCATTGGATTTGATTGACAGGAGCCAATGGCTGCGCTGCTATTAGTCTATCCCATCAAGAGCCAAGAACCCTGGCCAGAGAGAGGGAATGTCCCCGCCGGGTCAAGTTTGAGGGTTCAGGTAAGTAAAACGGGGGGGCTGGGGGGCCGGTCACTGACAGGTGTTTTTTCACCTTAATGCATCCCATGATGCACATGAACCTTTACAACACCTTTAAATTACACACTTGTTATCTCTTGCCTTGACTATTTCAACATCCTCCTTCTTGGAACCTTTACTCAGGCTATGCTTCATTCACTCTATCATGAAGGCTGCTATCTAACTCATCCACATTACCAACCGCTCAGTATCTGCTGCCCATCTCTGTCAATCCCTCCACTGGTGTCTGTTTGCCCAATGAGTAAATTCAGTGCTAACAACAACAACAATTCAATCCACAAGTCTGTCTGGAGCTACATCACAATCCTTATTTCAGAATATCACCCAAACCATCCTCTTTGTCCCTCCCAAGACCGCCTGTTCTCTAGTTCTTTCATGATCACCTCCCATGCTCACCTCCAGGACATCCCTATAGTCCCTCCTATTCTCTTTAACTCCCTATCCCAATCCTTCTGGCTATCTTCAACTCTCTCCATCTTTGAGTGAACCCTGAAAACTCATCTTTGCAGGAAAGCATATCCTATATTTACCTAAAACTAAAATTACCTTCTCCATGAATTATTTCCCTCGCAGTTACATTTTTTTGTAACACTTTTCCCTCTCTTTTAATTTGTCAGCTCTCAAAATCAGGCCCCCCTAATCCCTTTGTGTAGCATCGTATTGTAATTGTAACGTATATCTGTATTGTCTACCATTATTTTGTAAACCATTGTGCAAACTGTTGGGGATATATAAATCCTGTACAATAATAATAGTGAGCATGCACAGGGTTGCAATAGCATAATGATATAATGTAACACCTCTTTCTTACGTGACACATTGGGGGTTATTTACTAAAATTGGAGAGTATAAAATCCAGATTTTATTGCCACAGCTTAATTGAACAAGCTGAAGTTAGAAGCTGATTAGTCATCATGCGAGTGCACCAGTTTTAGTAAATCTACCACATTTTGTCTCTTGGACATTGTTAAGGCTCTCGTTGGATTACAGATGTGATGTGGCTACTTCATTGTTTTTAATTACATTTTGCTGTATAGATCCTTTTCATATCTCTTCACTGGTTATTAGGCACCTGGTGGAAAATTAATTAAAGGTCAGCCGAATATTATATTATATTTGTGGAGAAAAGTTATTTAAATTCTATTAAGCTATTATGACCTTCATGTAATAGGGGTCTTATACTAGCAGTAAATGGATATATTGGGAATGACTTCATCACAAAGGTATGAAATGAAGATACAGATATTATTGGAGGATTCAGGAACAGATATACTGAAAGCATTTTTCTGAATATATATACTTGTGTATAAGTCGAATTTTTCAGCCATTTTTTTGGGGCTGAAAGTGCCCCCCTCGACTTATACATGAGTCACCGCCGTCTGCCTACATGATCAGCGTGTCATGCAGGCAGACGGCGGCCAGCATGTGCTGCATACCACTCGGCAGCGGCTCTCGGCTCCCACAGTCCAAAAGCCGCACCTCCTCATCTATGATAGGCAGTCAGTGTACTGCCTATCACGGACATTCTCTCATCCTCGTCCGAGGTATGAGGATGAGAGAATGCCCATGATAGGCTGACCGCTGACTGCTGGGAAATGGAGTTTTCTGCCTATCATGGACGACGAGGAGGCGCGGCTTTTGAACAGTGAATGGCCGCCGAATAGGAATAGCACATGCTGATCGGTGCGGAGCGGCACACGGAGGCATGCACAGGACACAGGTAGGATGCACACAGACACATGCACACAGACACATACACAGGACCATATACACATGACACAGGTACATATACACATGACACATGCACATATACACATGACACAGGTACAGGACACATGCACATATACACAGGACACAGGTGGAGGACACATGACACATGCACATATACACAGGACACAGGTAAATGACACATGCACATATACACAGGACACAGGTACATATACACATGACACAGGTACAGGACACATGCACATATACACAGGACACAGGTGCATGACACATGCACACAGGTACGGGACACATGACACATGCACATATACACAGGATACAGGTACATGACACATGCACATATACACAGGACACATGACACATGCACAGGACACATGCACAGGACACAGGGAGGTATACAGCTGCAGATGGGAATTGTTGACCCTCTTTTTCCACTTACAGTAACTGCTGCATTTCTCACCCTCGTCTTATACTCGGGTCAATCATTTTTTCCCATTTTTTGGTGGTAAATTAGGGGCCTCGACTTATACTCGGATCAACTTATACTCGAGTATATACGGTAGATAAGATTGTAATATTTGAGATATCACATTAATTGTCAATTGAATGTCATAAATTTTGCTGTGTGATTGTGTTTGTTATATTTGGTAGCACCGTTGAAGCTCTGTATCTATTGACTTTATATTGGTTGAGAGCTTTAGCTCCTCAACAGCTGTGGCCCATTGGCAGACCATGTGGGAAGTTAACCACTTGCTGACCGCCCCACAGCACTTTTACTGCTACTGCTTACCGCTGTGCCGGATCACGTATATATATATATATATATATATATATATATATATATATATATATATATATATATATGGAATTCTGCACTTCTGGGTATGGGGTGCAAGTGCGCGCCGCCAGGGGCTTGCTCCCGCTGTGAATCTACACAGCTGGACCTTATCAGCAGGTCCCATGGACCCATTGTCCGTCAGCACCCGCTGATCATTCTGTATACATTCTGTACCATTCTGTCAGTGCAGAAGGCAAGTATCCTGTGATCCTGTAAAGTAGGAACACCAATCCATGCCTATCACTAGTAAAAGCACCTCCACCACTACACTGACACACCAGCTAGGTACACAGTTAACCCTTTGATCACCCCTGATGTTAACCCCTTTCCAGCCAGTGTCATTCATACAGTGACAGTGTATATTTTTATCACTGATCACTATAATGATGTCATTGGTCTCCAAAAAAGTGTCAAAGTGTCAGTTAGTGTCCAATTTGTCTGCCACAATATTGCAGCCCCGCTATAAGTCACTGATCGCCGCCATTTATAGTAGAAAAAAATCCATAAATATATCTCATAGTTTGTAGACGCTATAACTTTTATGCAAACCAATCGATATACACTTATTGGGATTTTTTTTTTTTTACAAAAATATGTAGCAGAATCCGTATTGGCCTAAACTGATGAAGAAATTAGATGTTTTACATTTTATTGGATATATTTTATAGCAGAAAGTAAAAAATATTGTGTTTTTTTTTCAAAATTGACGTTTTTGTTTATAACGCAAAAAATAAAAACCGCAGAGGTGATCAAATACTACTAAAAGAAAGCTCTATTTGTGGGAAAAAAGGACATACATTTTATTTGGGTACAGCTTCACACAAATACACAATTGTCAGTTAAAGTAACGCAGTGCCATTTTGCAAAAAATGGCCTGGTCAGGAATAGAGGTAAATCTTCCGGAGCTGAAGTGGTTAAAAATATTAATGTACATAAATATAAATGAAAAAAAAAAGATGTAAAAAGGAAACACAATTCACAGCAAATCAAGTGGAGAAAAATTCAAAGCTCCATGTATGCAATGTATGCCTTGTACTACAGAGTAAGCCATTTTACACACATCTTAATCTTCCTACAAATTGTTACTTATGTGTCTACCATATAGGAATCATTTTTTGTCTCCTCTTGCCCTTTTCGATGCATAGAAACAATAACATTCCATCTAATGAATCGTCATAGCCAGCAGAGGAAAGCGCAACCACACATCAGCAAATCCTCACAACAAACTGGGATTATTAATATGCAGCTCAGAACCCTCCACTCCAGCAGTTACATTATCTTGTATTGCACATACATTGTTGTCAAGGCAACCAGTATCCTTCAAGCAAGTCTATTATTATGGCTATTACAGGCTTTTGTATTTTCTTGTGCCAAGGCTATCATTCTGAGCTCTTTTAAGTTAACAGTTTTAAACACGTTACAGATGCAAGGACCGAGGCATGAAATAAGGGAAATTATGCAGTCCCAGGAGATAAACTAAGATGGGTGCATATTCCGACACGGGTAATTAAATGTAATCAGTTAACTAAGAATTTACTGTATTGCACAACACATCAGATTGATGCCAGCATCAGGGCAGATCCCTGATAAATGGTGACAGTTCTTTTAAACTGTATGTGTCTGCTAGCAAAATGTAATACTACTATTTTTGCTTCCTGCACAATCATGGCAGCACAGCCTCAATATAGGAGAGAAAAACATGCTAAACAATAATAATGACAGTAAAATGTCCTTTAAAATGTAATGAAACTTAAACTTAAATCAAGTAGCGGCCCAAAAGTACTCCTTGTGCATTTGTATACAAACTATAGCACTATTACTTTAGTAATCCATTAATTGCAGAGCTAAAAAAGAAGACTTGAACTTCGCAAGCTAGGTAATTTCAGGACATGCAGTAACTGAAAAGTTCTCCAAAAAGTGCAACGGAAAAAGCCTTTGTAAGGGTCCTTTCACATGGGCGGTCTACTCGGCGAACTCCAATTTGCTCAGCGGGGGATCGTTCCACTGATCCCCGCTGAGCAGGTGGATGACAGGTCTGACTCCGCTTACTGAGCAGAGTGGAGATGGACAGAGTCCTGCTCCCACTATGGGGAAATTGGGTGAGAACAGAAGGATTTTTTCCCCCTGCTGGAGCAAATTGGATCATGCTTTATTGTTTTTTTTGCCTTCCTCTGGATCAACTGTGGGTATAGGATTGTATATATATAGGACTGTTTATTTTTTCCCTTCTATTGGTTGAACTGGATGGGCTAACTATGTAACTATGCAAACTCTGAGAGTAGAGAGAGAAGAGAAAGGGAAAGAAATTGAAAGAAGGCAGAGTAGGGACTTCTCCAGTTCAATTATAACTCAGGTTAACTCAGGTAACTGAGATTGCTAAGCTAGATGGTCTTAAAGGAAAGGGATAATGCCTCCTGGTTTTCCAAATTTTTAGGTTTTTGGATTGTGCTTCTTTGTGTATATTTTTTTCCTTTTTTACTTAACCAAAGTGCATCCTAGCCCCTTTTCAAGTCTTCTGCATGTCCTGCTTAGCTTCTAAAAGACAGAAGAAACTAATTTCTATTGTATTTAATGCAGGTTTTCTATTTTACAATCCATGGGTCTTTATGAATCATGATGTGTAAAAGACCAAAGACTCTGGAATTAAATTGAATAATTCTTAGACACAAACCATAAACAATAGATTCCACTGAGGTCATGTTCATGAAGCATTTTGAAACATCAGGCCAGATCTTTCACAATCCTCCCTAGCCTTATTTGATTTTACATCCTCTTCCTAGTTCACTATGTAAACTTGTGAGGTGTACCATTAACATGGGGTGAGAGACAGGTAAAGCATTGATATGAGCCTGTAAAAGGCAGAAAAGCTCAAATGTAATAATGATAATGATAATGATAATAACAGCCCAAGGATAGAACCAAATGTTCAAGTTGTAGATAGTAAAATGTCTCCCTTGGAAAAGGGGTGGCAATGGTAGTTCAGCTCTTTGAAGAAAATATTTGTCCAGCTGGTACAAATTGGGGAAACAAGAATGAGTTTACCGGAGGACCACCAGCAAAATAAAGAGGGGCATTCCACTCTGGGGAGAAGAAGTTTCTTAATAATTAGGAGAAGCAGGAGGAATGGGAAAAATCCTGAAGGCCTGATATGCCTTTTAATTCCTTTAGTTCCACTTACATTCAGAATTCCCTCTGTAAAATACAAAAGAGCATATACCTGTAGCATAGTTTTTCACAACGTAATAATCTATAAATCTAATAGTGCTGGCAAGTACTATTTGAGAATAGGGGTATTGTCTGAAGCTCAGAGCGATTTTTAAAAAAATTGTGGTAATTTTTTTGAGCTATAAACTAATGCTGGAAGTACTCTCCTGTTTCCCTTCTTCTTGTTTCCACTGCATCAAAGCTCCTTTAATGTTTTCTGCTATAGATAAAAGGAAAACCCACAACTGCTACATTAAAAGGCAGAGCACTTTACTTACCAGTACTCTACAACACTAAACGCTGACAAAGAAGGTTAAGAAGAAAGAGTTAAGTAATTTTTTTTTTTTACGCACATGTAATAGCGTTACACACTCCACAACAATTCTACATAGAGCGTGTGTCTGTGGCTCAATAGGATGGTTTCAGACTCAAGTAGATGAAGAGCAAAAGTACTTGATTCCAATGCAAAAGGTAGTGGGGAACAAAAATAGGAAAGTAATAGAATATAAAAATACTAACCTGTTTCTGAAATGAGGCCCCAGTATAAACCATTTTGTTTTCTTTCCAACGTTTACATTTCTCAAATAAAACAAGTAATGTAAAAGAATAGTGATATAACTCATGGTATATAGCTTACTTCATTTAAAGCAGAATGCCATTCAAAAATAAGATAAAAATGAATAGCCAATTAAAAGATAAAATACAAAACCAAACCCTTCCCGTCTCACTCCCAGAACAAAATATTGTCGGGCTGAGTGCTGCTCATTCAGTCATAGGAAGTTTTGCATTCTAAGAATGAATACAATGCTTCCTCTGATTGGCTGAGGCAGAAAGCTGGTAGGATGACATCACAAACTCCGCCTCAGCCAATTAGAAGAAGCTTTATAGTCATTCATAGAATACAAAGCTTCCTGTTAAAGGCTGAGCAGCACTCAGCCTAACTATTTTGTTCAGGGAGTAAGATGGGAAGTCTCTGTCCTACTGCTGGAACACAGCGCTGTATACTGTTACTTTATATACTGTATGTAGCTGAGGCTACATACAGGTAATACAGCGTTCCCAGCAAGTGAACCTGTAAGTGCAATAAATTGTTTGTTTGCACCAACTTGGTCCCAACAATCTATTTAAAGGGACATTAAACATGGAGTTAGGCTTTGAAGTCCTACTCCTTAAAAAAATGCATCATAAGATGGGTAAAAGAGTAGTGGGAGGGAGCAATGGTAAAAAAATAGTTTTACCCTAGAGTGGGACTTTAAGGATGTACTAGGTGTTTTAACTGTGCTCAGAGCCAGCCTGAGAGGAGGAGGATGTCATTTTCTTCATATACCATTTGACCCAGGTTCTTTGTTGTCTTTTCCCCTCCTGGGGGTTTGCTTTGGGGAATACACTAACCAATGTAGCAAAGTAGCTTGGACTGGTGGTTCAAAATTAGACCTTTATCACAGGACCTCTTCCATCGGTTAAAAACACGATCTTATTTACTCTCTGTGGTCATCAGATTATCCTTTGGCTGGGTTCGCTTCCTGATTTAAGCTGTTTAAATATTAGAGTTTATATTCAATTTACTATTCAATTTCTTGAAAGACCTACATACAGTGCCTGATAGATATTACTCTCCTGAAGAAGTCACGGCATGTGGTGAAACATGTTAAGAAAGAATTCTTTTGGTTGCACTATCAAAGATTGTATTGTTACATTGAATGTAAACTCCTTTTTATAGATATGTTTTTATCAATTTTTCTAAATAAAATGTGAATTTTTTACATAGATTTTGTGTCACCTATTGCACCTTTAAAATCCCAGTTCTCTTTATGTTTTTTCTATTATGTGCTCAGGCACAGTTCACCCCCTAAAGCTGGCCAGTTTGCATTTTTATTTATCCTGCTATCAGACTAACAGTTTCTTCCATCCATGCTATATAGCTGTGCCTATTATATTTTGACTGCTGTCCTCGCTAGCTGTTAAAATACCTGAACAGAGTCTGAGCTGATTGGATACGGCTGCTTTTCGGCCTACAATTTTTCGCCTGGCTTCTTCAATTTTATCAATGAAAGGATGTTGGACAGGAGGCAGCTGACAGGGCCACCTGCTGAGTGAATTACTGATGGTTCCTTACGAACTATGTAACTAGACAAAATTTGTACTATGTATGGCTAGATTTAGCCTGGTTTGTTTATATAGTGAGCACTCCAAACCGTACCATGCCAAGGACCACTTGGAAATGTTGTTCTGAGGCATGGTTCAATTGGAGACAAGTTCATTTTACTTCAGTGAGAGCACAAATCAAGCCAAGCACAGAACTCTCATAGAGTACTGAGGACTAGGGATGAGCCGAACACCCCCCGGTTCGGTTCGCACCAGAACTTGCGAACGGACCAAAACTTCGCGCGAACATTAGAACACCATTGAAGTCTATGGGACTTGAACGTTCAAAATCAAAAGTGCTAATTTTAAAGGCTAATTTGCATAGTATTGTCCTAAAAAGGGTTTGGGGACCCCGGGTCCCGCCCCAGGGCACATATATCAATGCAAAAAAAGTTTTAAAAACGGACGTTTTTTCGGGAGCAGTGATTTTAATAATGCTTAAAATGAAACAATAAAAGTGTAATATTCCTTTAAATTTCATACCTGGGGGGTGCCTATAGTATGCCTGTAAAGAGGTGCATGTTTCCCGTGTTTAGAACAGTCTGACAGCAAAATGACATTTCAAAGGAAAAAAAGTCATTTAAAACTACTCGCGGCTATTAATGAATTGCCGGTCCGACAATACACATAAAAGTTCATTGATAAAAACTGCATGGGATTTCCCCACAGGGGAACCCCGAACCAAAATTAAAAAAAAAAAAAACTGGCGTGGGGGTCCCCCTAAATTCCATACCAGGCCCTTTAGGTCTGGTATGGATATTAAGGGGAACTCCGTGCCAAAATGTAAAAAAAAATGGCGTGGGGGTCCCCCTCAAAATTCATACCAGACCCTTCATGTCTGGAATGGATTTTAAGGGGAACCCCGTGCCAAAATAAAAAAAAATGGCATGGGGTCCCCCCAAAAATTCATACCAGACCCTTATCCGAGCACGCAACCTGGCAGGCCGCAGGAAAAGGGGGGATGAGAGAGCGGCCCCCCTCCTGAACCGTACCAGGCCACATTCCCTCAACATTGGGAGGGTGCTTTGGGGTCCCCCCCAAAGCACCTTGTCCCCATGTTGATGGGGACAAGGGCCTTATCCCCACAACCCTTGCCCGGTGGTTGTGGGGGGTCTGCGGGTGGGGGGCTTATCGGAATCTGCAAACCCCCTTTAACAAGGGGACCCCCAGATCCTGCCCCCCCTGTGTGAAATGGTAATGGGGTACAAAAGTACCCCTACCATTTCATAAAAATAGTGTCAAAAATGTTAAAAATGACAAGAGACAGTTTTTGACAATTCCTTTATTTAAAGTCTTCTTCTTTCCATCTTTTTTCTTCTATCTTCTTTCTTCTATCTTCCTTTGGTTTCTTCCTCCATCTTCTTCTTCCTCCGATCCTCTGCTTCTTGCTCCGGTGTTCTCGTCCAGCATCTTCCTCCGCGGCGTCTTCTTCCCTTCTTCGTTCTTGGGCCGCTCCACATCCATGATGGGAGGCTCCCGCTATGTGATGCTTCTCGTCTTCTGATACTTCCTAAATAATGAAGGGCGGGGCCACCTGGTGATGCCGCCCCCCTCTGACGCATGGGGACTTGATGGGGACCTGAGTTACGTAACGGGTGACCCCACCCCCTCTGACATCACGGGGAATGCCACAGGGAAGTCTCTGTCAAGTCCCTGTGCGTCAGAGGGGGCGGGGTCACCGGGTGGCCCCACGCTCCGTTATTTAAGAAGTGTCAGAAGACGAGAAGCATCACACAGCGGGAGCCTCCCATCATGGATGCGGAGCGGCCGAAGAATGAAGAAGGGAAGAAAATGCCACGGAGGAAGATGCCGAACAAGATAAGCCCCCCCGCCCGCAGACCCCCACAACCACCGGCCAAGGGTTGTGGGGATGAGGCCCTTGTCCTCATCAACATGGGGACAAGGTGCTTTGGGGGGCTACTCCAAAGCACCCTCCCAATGTTTAGGGCATGTGGCCTGGTACAGCTCAGGAGGGGGGCCGTTCTCTCGTCCCCCCCTCTTTTCCTGTGGCCTGCCAGGTTGCGTGCTTGGATAAGGGTCTGGTATGGATTTTTGGGGGGACCCCACGCCATTTTTTTTCAAATGTTGGCGCGGGGTTCCCCTTAAAATGCATACCAGACTTGAAGGGTCTGGTATTGATTTTGAGGGGGACTCCCACGCCATTTTTTTTAAATTTTGGCATGGGGTTTCCCTTTATATCTATACCAGACCTGAAGGGCCTGGTATGGAATTTAGGGAGACCCCCACGCCATTTTTTTTTAGATTTTGGTTCGGGGTTCCCCTGTGGGGAAAACTTGAACTCAAAGCTTATCCCTACTAAGGACTTATGGAGCACAGAAGCAGGGATCACTGTGATCTGGCTGGCAAAGGTAATGAGTGCAGACCTGCGGTGGAGTGTGGTGGGGGACAAGCATACCTGAGCATGGTTTTGAAAAACCTTGCCCAGTATAAGTACACCCAATTAAAAGCAAATTAAAAAATGTGAGCACCTTTTTTAATCTGGGTTCTGAACTTCTAAATTAGGGCCTCCAAAAATGAAATGAAGAGATTCCAGGTTTAAGGCAATTTCCTGAGTGTTCGTGGTTTGCGGTTCCTGAGCATTTCACTACAAAAGGGTGGGTTTCCAGAATCCATTTGTCAGTGTGTGTTGGAATAGTTGAGGTATAGGGTGCTATACTGTGCTACATTGTGCTAAATTACTTTGAATTGAAATGTGGTGGGCTACATTTTCTTCTGTTCATGTGTTCACAGTTCTGAGACCCAAAAGGCCTTTTTAGGACTACCTTTTTTGAGTGTGTAAGCAAAACTGTAGTTACCTTTACCTTTAGCTACCCCCTTGCTTTGTTGTTTTATATTATTTTCTTTTACTTGGGCTGTGGGGTCTGCAGCATACATTTGTTGCTGAACGAGGTGAAATGTTTATTTTCAGCACATCACCGCATACTTATAGCATTTGGTAAAGTAGTCTGTACCAAAGCACCACATATCTATTCCCCCTAGTGCCATAACTGACAATAAATTTAGGAAATCTTCTTTAGTAGAAATCTCCAACAGGATGCACTAACTAGAGGCAATGTAAGTCAGCCTTTTCTATCTCACAGTGGCCATGCTATACAGCCACAGCTAATGCAGTAGGAAGTTGACAAAGCATTCTTCTTCTTCCTTTTTCCATGCACAGAGTAGTCTCTTTTTGCTCTTTCTCCTCCTGCTCTTCTTCTAATGTTGCCATAGCCCTGGCAATGAGGAGTTGGTGGAGTTGTTTGATGATATAATAACTGAATTGCTGCAGGATGATCATTTTGGTTATGTGCAAGCATTACTTATTGCAGATTTTTAGAAAATGAAAAATAATGCCAGTGCCATAGAGGGAGGGGACTTCAGGCAAGAAACAGCTAGAGTCTATAATGTTCCAGCAGCTGGAATTTACTGCCAAGTGGGATTTAGCAATTGAGAATGGGTGGATGATGAGGTTGTAGACTGTCCATGAGTGCCACCAATTAGAGAGGAAGAAAAGTCTGAGGAAGAGGCAGAACAGCAGCAAAGGAGGATTGTGTTCAGAACCAGCGGCAACTTGAAGAGGGAGTAGCCATCCCAAACCATCTGCCGGTACTGCCCCACATATACAGGCTACTAGAGATGGTTCACAGAGCTTTGCAGTCTGGGACTTTTTAATGTATCATCTGGTGAAAAGCAATGCTGTGGTTTGCCTCTTATGACAAAGAGTTAACTCTCCTAAGGGGTTTCAGAGACTTAGGATACACCACATCAAGTGGGAAAGAGGGGCATGAGGCCATGTTCAGGATGGTCAAGCTGCTTACACACTGTAAACAAAAGACTGCGCTGCGCTTAAGTGTATATCATATAAACTATTCAACGCGATGATACCAAAAACCATATAGGATAAATATATATATATGTTTACACACAATTCCTCCTAAGTGCAATGTGCATATAAATAAATATTTCAACACATAATCATAAAATACTGTGCATATAATGTATGTATAAGTGAATAAAAAGTTGATAAAAAACGTGCAATATGCAAATATTCTATTATAATCTAAAATTAATTTACATATGAGTGCCAAGTGAACCTTAAATAAATTAATACAATCTCTAACGGTGAAATATCGGCGGTTTTTAAAGAGCGTATATTGTATGGTGCACAGTAGCACCAGGAAAATGTGAGTACCCCTTTGTGGGGAGTGGTTTTTTTATTTAATAAAAACTGTTTGACGGAATTACACTATATAGTCTCTCTTTACTTTATGGTATGATGTCTATGGAGCCATATTAATCCAGATTGGAGATCGTATCTAGCTTGCTATACAGAGCCCGGGGGTGGCTCCACAGCGTGATTTTATACAGCTAATTACTGTGCCACACGCTCTAAGGTGAGCGCAATCACTTTGGGGGGTCACCGAGGCACACCACGGCATGTTTTGACTTGGACATTTAGTGTTTTCTTTGGACACGAATATACACTTAATCTTTTTTGTATACTTTGAACACTGCTATATGCATTTTTTTGCGTGATATTTCACCGTTAGAGATTGTATTAATTTATTTAGGGTTCACTTGGCACTCATATGTAAATTAATTTTAGATTATAATAGAATATTTGCATGTTGCACTTTATGTGAGTTATTGCATGTTTTTTATCAACTTTTTATTAACTTATACATACATTATATGCACAATATTTTATGATTATGTGTTGAAATATTTATTTATATGCACATTGCACTTAGGAGGAATTGTGTGTAAACATATATATATTTTTATCCTATATGGTTTTTGGTATCATCATGTTGAATAGTTTATATGATATACACTTAAGCGCAGCGCAATTTTTTGTTTACAATTATTTGCACGGTCATGAATACGTGATCTGCGTTTGCTGCTAGGTATTTACATTTATGTTTGGTTTTCACTGGGCGTTGGATTATTGTGGCTCGCAAGACTCTTTGCCTTTATTCTTGCTTACACACTGCCCAGCTGTTGAACAATTTTTGTGACTATTGACTATTCTCACATAATACTTGTACACTATAATGTTTATTTAAAGATAAAGCCTGTCTCATCTCCGCCTCTTATATTGAGGCATAACAATGCTGCCTACATACTGTTAAGCTACTGAACAATATGTGAGGCTATCGTCTCTCAGATAATACACTCGTATTTTCATTGCAAGACAAAACCTGCCTCATTTCCCCACTATTTGCTGCCTTATCAAGTGCTCAAGTACTGTCCTGATGCTAACCAACTTCTTAAAAACACATACCTAAAGGCTATATTTTGAATATTTGAGGAATTATGTGGGATTAGAAAGCCAAGTTCTTGCTTTTTAATGTAATCACTGTGTCCTTTACTCTTCACTTTCAGTTTACATAAAAGACAGTTGGAGACATGTAATACAAGGTTCAGAATAACTTTAGTAATTGCCTTATGAAAAATAGCAGTTTTTGTTGCCCATGATAGATTATCTCAGTTACTGTAATTATAGAATAACTGCTTTCTCGTTATATGATCAAAAAGCTGTTTTATGCTATACCACAATGACCAGATATTCACACTCCAATTGTCATTTTCTAGAGAGAGAAGGAGAGGGGAAAAAATTGTGGCGAGATTTGAAGGAATAGACAGGAAACAAAAGGACTGGAGTGGAGAAGATGGGTAATGTATTTATGTTTCAAGATAAGATAAAAGTAACCTAGTGCTAACATGATTTTTTAAATACCTGTCTCCAGCTTTGCTCGGTTCTGTAAATCCACCTTAGTTGCCAAAGCCACGTACAGTATTAATGAATTTGGTTTTGTCCTATAAATCCAGCTTATGTAAGCAGATATTTATTGGAAAGCCAAAAACTTTCTATTTAGTATAATGGAAATGAAGAAAAGGGGGAAGAAAAAGGGGGGTTGGGGAAAGGAGAGGAAGGGGGAGGAATGGGAAAAAACTAAGAGGCAGACAAAGAAAAAGGAGGAAAATTTAGAACATATGGGGAACCAGAGGGGAAAACAGAAATAGGGTGAGAAAGGAAAAAAAGGGGGGGGGTGAAGGGGAAAGGAAAAAAGAGGAAAAAAGGGAGGGGGGAAGGAATGTAAGCCCATGTATGTCAAAAGCTGCTAACCTAAGAAGCCAACAATATTGTATAGTAGCCGGTGGAGAAAACCAAAAGAGAAGCTAGAGTGGGTAACCCCACATGCACCTCAGGAGAGCAAAACAACGGGATAGCCAAAACTTGGTGCAAGAATTGAAATTTGAGCCGTTGTGTTCCTAGGCATACAAAGTCTCTGAAATCATTGGACAGATGGCCCAAAGACCTGAAAGGAGATAATAAGCCTGCATGCACACAGGGATTACGGTCAAAGAATCAACAGACCCAAACCACATCCTCTTGCAGATAGGGGGAGGGATCGGAAGAATCTCCCAAACACGGCCCACAAACCCAGGGGATCAAATGTTGCCAAAGGGAAAAAATCAGGGAACACAGCTGATGTCCACGGCCCAAGTATCTCTCTTTTTAAAGCAAAAGTCACCAAAGCTTAGCAACACTGTACAATGGGTTAAATAAGCTTAGAAACACAGTTGTGATACTACAAGACATAAGTGAAGGAGTAAATTTTATACAAAAAGGTAAATTTGATAGAATACAGTACTGAATACGTCTTTTACAATAGATGGTACAGCCGGGGTGAACCTGACAATATCCAATTGAAGGAAAAAGTAAGACAGCAAACAAATGGGAAGGGTCAATAAAGTATCTAAAGTTACCAAAGGGCTACATATTGCAGAAATGGTTTATAGGACAGTACTTCATTGAGACTGGTGGCATCAAGCCTCTCAATCCACAGGGTCTCACGCTGAAAAATCACCCTATCCCAATGGCCACCTCTTGGATCCTCAGGGATAACATCAAGAACCCTACATTTGACCACTTGGGGATTGAATCTATGATGTAGGCCAATGTGGCGACCCACAGTGGTAAGTTTACCGTTGGTAGAATAATATAAGTGGTCACCAATCCGTTGGGGGAGTTCCCGGATGGTTTTCCCATTGTAAAAAGCGGTACAGATGTACATTTTCTCATTTCTGTAACTAGTCTGTATTTTTTCGTTTAGCCTAATAGAGGCTTATTATCTCCTTTCAGGTCTTTGGGCCATCTGTGGAATGATTTCAGAGACTTTGTATGCCTAGGAACAGTAATGGCTCAAGTTTCAATTGTTGCACCAAGTTTTGGCTATCCTGTTGTTTTGCTCTCCTTAGGTGCATGTGGGGATACCCATACCCCACTCTAGCTTCTCTTTTGTTTTTTTCCCCGTGGCACTATACAATATTATTAGCTTCTCAGGTTAGCGGCTTTTGACATACATGGGCTTAAATTCCTTCAACCTCCCTTCTTTCCTCACTGTTCCCTTCCTCTTCACCCCCCCTTTTTCCCTCCCCCTTCCTCCCCTTCTCACCATTTTTCCCTCTGAGTGCCCATATGATCTCAAGTTTCCTCCTTTTTCTTTGTCTCCCTCTTTGTTTTTTCCCCACTCCTCCCCTTCCTCTTCTTTCCCCAACCACCCCTGTCAGGGAAACAGGCGCATCCCTATGCACAGTTCCACAAGGTTGGCTAACCAGTACAGGCAAGGTCGTGCTAACACGCATCAGCGCACGTGGTTGTGCAATATCACTAATAGACGGAAACCTGCCGCCGCGATCGGGCGAATACACGTGCACGACAACGCCGCAATCGTGCGAACGCGCGTACGCAACGGTGCGTGCACGATGTGACACAGGCGCCTTGTTTATTTAAACACTCCACTGACAGTGACACATCGCTGGATTATCATCAGCTCTTCCTGTGTTCCTGTAATTGTGATTCCTGTTACCAGACCTCCTTTGTACCGATCTGGCTTGTTGATCCGCTCCTCTTGACCTCCTGGCACTACCTACCAGCTTGCTTTTGACTCCTCCTGCCTGCTTCCTGCATCTGACCCCGGCTTGACTAACGGACTCCGTATACCTCTGTCTCCTGTACCTGGATTGTTGATTCGGCTCTTGGACTGTCTTACGGTATTTAACCCCCTGACCTGGCTTCTGATTTGCTATTGGACTTCCATTGGTCCTCTTCTCTGGACCTTAAGCACGTTGCCTCCAGTGACTTTGCTCTATCAAGCTCCCAACACCGGCTTCTACTTCCAGGCAACCCGTGCTTCTGTGGGCACCGCATCCCTGTGTCACCTTCAGAGTTGTGCTGCACTTGGTTGCAAGGGGAGCCCTCTCAGCATCTCGGCCTCCTACCAAGACCCTGACAACCCCCTTTTCTTCAAGCCCCCCTTTCTCCCCCTTCCTCCTTCCTGTTCCCCCTTTCCCCCTTTTCCCCCTCCCCCCTTTTTCTTTTTTCCCCCTTCTTTTTTTCTCTCCCTCTCCTTTCTCTTTCCTTCCTTTGCAAGTTAAGCTAAACTAGGCTTAGTTCGGCTAAGTTTACACTAGTGGTTGGGGGACTGTAGAAACAGGTGGTCGAACTGCATTTTTACCTTCTCACCTTCCCTTAAGCTACAAAGGCAGCCAAGTGGAATTGTTATATCCCTGTCACACTTGGTGGGACAGTACCGCCCACCTAACGTGAACCAATTAAGTGAATGATGTCCCGTCACAACCATCCTGCAACTGTGCGCAATGCATATGGTTGCTGCACATTGATGTAGGCTTCTAGAGCATAAAACAGGTGGTCAGGAGGTGATATATTGCTTTTTTACTGCCTGTGAAATGGTGAAGGCAATGCATGTGTAAATGAGACCTTACTGTTAGTCCCTGTCTAATCATTTAGTCAATTACCTATTCTGTTAAATTTCCATGTCTAATTGCCCTCAGATATCGGTCACCAGCCCTAGTTTTATAGTGATAGTTATCCTGACTGTAATTCTCTGTGAATATGTACATAGTATGAATACTCTATATACAATTAATACACATGTATAGATCCTGTATCACATACATACATATGCCAGCTGTAAATTTGTGAAAGCAATGAATAATTGATAACACAGGAAGTACAGATGAGACTGTGATATCAAACAAGCAGAAACAAAATCTAATTTTCAGCATTTATTTTATGCAAATCGTTACAAATGCACGCTCTGTTTAAAGAGTTATGATAATCAGACTTTAAATGCAGATGATATTTATCAAACTGCTTGCAGATTATTCATCCCTTCGTCTTGCACAGTTAGATTCTTATTAAAGCATGAATTTAACATGAAATGAGAGACAATAGTCTATAAATTATCATTATGAGTTCAGTCTTGATTTACGTTCTGCAGCTGAGGAACCCCTATACATTATACAAAGCTGGCAATATATTGCTAACTAGAAAATAATGGTAAAGGCTTAAACTGAACAGCTCCATCTTTAAATTATATCCTAATATAAACCACTTCAGCACCGGAAGGTTTACCCGCTTCATGACCAGGCCATTTTTAGCGATATGGTATTGCATTACTTTAATTGACAATTGTGCAATCGTGAGATGTAAAATAAAATTGATGTCCCTTTTTTCCCACAAATAGAGCTTTCTTTTGGTGGTGTTTGATCACCTCTGCGGTTTTTATTGTTTGCTCTATAAACAAAAAAAAGACTGACAAATTTGAAAACTAATTTTTTTTTTAACTTTCTGCTATAAAACATCCAATAAAAAAATGTAAAAAAATCTAATTTCTTCATCAATTTAGGCCAATATGTATTCTTCTACATATTTTTAGTACACAAACCCCCAAAAAGCGTATATTGATTGGTTTGCCCAAAAGTTATAGTGTCTACAAACTAAGGGATACAGTATCTCTCAAAACTGAGTACACACCTCGCATTTTTGTAAATATTTTATTATATCTTTTCATGCGACAACACTGAAGAAATTACACTTTGCTTTAATGTAAAATAGTGAGTGCACAGCTTGCATAACAGTGTAAATTTGCTGTCCCCTCAAAATAACTCAACACACAGCCATTAATGTCTAAACCGCTGGCAACAAAAGTGAGTACACCCCTAAGTGAAAATGTCCAAATTGGGCCCAAAGTCTCAATATTTTGTGTGGCCACCATTATTTTCCAACACTGCCTTAACCCTCTTGGGCATGGAGTTCACCAGAGCTTCACAGGTTGCCACTGGAGTCCTCTTCCACTCCTCCATGACAACATCACAGTGCTGAGGGATGTTAGAGACCTTGCGCCCCTCCACATTCCATTTGAGGATGCCCCACAGATGCTTAATAGGGTTTAGGTCTGGAGACATGCTTGGCCAGTCCATCACTTTTACCATCAGCTGCTTTAGCAAGGCAGTGATCGTTTGGGGTCATTATCATGTTGGAATACTGTCCTGCGGCCCAGTCTCTGAAGAGAAGGGATCATGCTCTGCTTCAGTATGTCACAGTACATGTTGGCATTCATGGTTCTTTCAATGAACTGTAGCTCCCCAGTGCTGGCAGCACTCATGCAGCCCCAGACCATGACACTCTCAGCACCATGCTTGACTGTAGGCAAGACACACTTGTCTTTGTACTCCTCACCTGGTTGCCGCCACACATGCTTGACACCATCTGAAGCAAATAAGTTTATCTTGGTCTCATCAGACCACAGGACATGGTTCCAGTAATCCATGTCCTTAGTCTGCTTGTCTTCAGCAAAATTTTTTCGGGCTTTCTTGTGCATCATCTTTAGAAGAGACTTCCTTCTGGGACGACAGCCATGCAGATCAATTTGATGCAGTGTGCGGCGTATGGTCTGAGCACTGACAGGCTGACCCCCCACCCCTTCAACCTCTGCAGCAATGCTGGCAGCACTCATATGTCTATTTCCCAAAGACAACCTCTGGATATGACGCTGAGCATGTGCACTCAACTTCTTTGGTCAAACATGGCGAGGCCTGTTCTGAGTGGAACCTATCCTGTTAAACCACTGTATGGTCTTGGCCACCGTGCTGCAGCTCAGTTTCAGGGTCTTGGCAATCTTCTTATAGCCTAGGCCATCTTTATGCAGAGCAACAATTCTTATTTTTAGATCCTCAGAGAGTTCTTTGCCTTGAGGTGCCATGTTGAACTTCCAGTATGAGCTACCAGTATGAGAGAGTGAGAGCGATAACACCAAATTTAACGCACCTGCTCCCAATTGACACCTGAGACCTTGTAACACTAATGAGTCACATGACACTGGGGAGGGAAAATGGCTAATTGGGCCCAATTTGGACATTTTCACTTAGGGGTGTACTCACTTTTGTTGCCAGCAGTTTAGACAATAATGGCTGTGTTTTGAGTTATTTTGAGGGGACAGAAAATTTACACTGTTATACAAGCTGTACACTCACTACTATACATTGTAGCAAAGTGTAATTTCTTCAGCGTTGTCACATGAAAAGATATAATAAAATATTTACAAAAATGTGAGGGGTGTACTCACTTTTGTGAGATACTGTATATTTATGGAATTTTTATTCATTTATTTTTTATTACTAGTAATGGTGGTGATCAGCGACTTATAGTGGAGCTGCAACATTGTGGTGGACAAATCAGACACTAAAGGACACTTTTTTGGGGACCAGTGACACTAATACACTGATCAGTGCTAAAAATATGCACTGTCACTGTACTAATGACACTGGCAGGGAAGGAGTTAACACCAGGAGCAATCAAAGGGTTAAATGTGTGCCTAAAATGTGATTGGCTACTGTGGGAAAGGTGCTTTGACTAGGGGAAGGCATAGATCCGTGTTCCTGCTATGCAGAAACACAGGATCACTACCTTCCCTACTGATAGAACGGCGATCTGCCTTGTTTACCCAGGCAGACCGCCGTACTGCTTCTCTCCTGAATGAGCAGCAAGTCCCAGCGGACATCACGTTCGCCGGACCCGCTAATTTGTTCCCGCTGTGTCTAATCATAGCAGAAGTGGTTCACTGGCAGCGTGCGTGAGCGCCCCAGACGTGCAGGTGCAGAATCACGTACAGGTACGTGATTCTGCGCAGAGCAGCTGCCCTCCCACAGTAAATGTACACGGGGTGGTCGTAAACCGGTTAAAGGAAATCTATCCCCCAGTAAAGCATTTTGGCATACTCAAGTTCACTTGTTAGACAAAACAATGGCAAGTATGTAAAGTTATTCAGCCCGTTCAGCTGAAATTGATAATGTAATATTAAATTCAACATAAAGGTTGTCCTGGCAAATTAGAGAGAAAATGTGCCAGTCGGCAAAATGGTTGGTTACCAGCTGCCTTTTGTCAGTAGTTTAGGGAGAGCTGATAGTCTGCGTAGGGAGAGGTAGTTGCTATATGACACTATACTGTCCTGTGTTTTGCTATATTACTGTGAATTTCAGTAACACACACACAAACTTGTCAGTCTTTATTGATTTTTTTTTTTTTTTTTTTATCTTTATCCATTTTTTTCTCCTGCAAGGTAAAGAAAAAGAAAAGCCGGCTTCGAGTTTCGTGTTTTTTTTTTGGGAAGGAGGAATCATTTTTATTTTTATGAATTTATTTATTTATTATTTGCTATGTTTTTATTTTTTTTATTTCAGGGTCTGCGGGATACAGCACGGACAAAGCTGCCCTGTGTTTGTAGCACATCACCCCATGCTTGTAGTCTTGATAAAGTAGTATGCACCAAAACACCACAATGTATTCCCCCTATTGCCATAACTGCTATTAAATTTAGGCAAGTTCAACCAGTCATTATCTTGTTTTTCAACTTTCGTTTAACAGACTGATCTGTCCAGCATAAGTGGAAATTAGAGCTTTCATTCATTTAGGAAAAACTTTTATACCAAAAGAAAAAACTTTTTGTAACTGTTTAGCCACTTCAGCCCCGGAAGATTTGGCTGCACAATGACCAGGCCATTTTTTGCGATACGGCACTGCGTCATTTTAACTGACAATTGCGGGGTCGTATAACGCTGTACCCAAACAAAATTGATGTCCTTTTTTTCCCCACAAATAAAGCTTTCTTTTGGTGGTATTTGATCACCTCTGTGGTTTTTATTTTATGCGCTAGAAATAAAAGAAGAGTGACAATTTTGAAGAAAACCACAATGGGGTTTATTTACTAAAGGCAAACCCACTTTGCACTACAAGTGCACTGCAAGTGCATTTGGAAGTGCAGTGGCTGTAGATCTGAGGGGGACATGCAAGGGAAATTAAAAAACAGCGTTTTTGCTTGTACATGATTGGATGATAAAATCAGCAGAGCTTCCCCTGATTTCAGATCTTCCCCCCAGATTTACAGCAACTGCACTTCCAAGTGTACTTACAAGTGCACTTGTAGTGCAGAGTGGATTTGCCTTTAGTAAATTAGCCCCAATATATTTTACTTTTTGCTATAATAAATATCCCCAATGTTTTTAAAAAAAACAAATTCTTTCCTCACTTTAGGCCAATATATATTCTTCTACATATTTTTGGTAAAAAAATTTGCAATAAGCGTATATTGATTTGTGCATAGTGTTATAATGTCTACAAAATAGGGGATAGATTTATGGCATTTTTATTGTTTCAAGTCTGTTTTTATTGAAAAAATGTTTAAATTTACATAACAAAAAAAGAAAAAGAAGAAAGACAAACATTAATCTCATACAATGGGTGCCAATAAAGAATATACCACATTATAATAATATATAAAACATAAAACAAACATATACCAACATACTGCAGGGGTCTCTGAAAAAAATAAAAAAATAAACAAGGTAAAGATAACCCATGGTGATACCCCAGACCCGTGATGGCGAACCCGGAACCCCAGGCGTCCCGGCCACACTCCCCTACCACCCCCGCACTCAAGGGAGGCGTGGTCCCAAAACATCCATGGCACCGAGGTCCGCCCAAGATCACACATCCTTAAACCCTAATAAGAATATCCCTACCTTATCTTCCTTCATCTAATTAGATAAAATAAAATATATAATTTCCTACTCCCTTTCATCAACTCCCACAGTAATGTTAGATATATCACACAAAACATGCACACACACACAACACAAAAAATAAACGAAGAAAAGGAGAGAAGGAAAAAAAAAAGAGAAGAGACCATAATACTCAAAATATATACACTACCCGAAAAAGCTACTCAAACCAGGATCGCCTCACTCAAACCGACTCTGCACTAGTTTCATATCCTACCTCCAAACCACATACAGATTCCATAGTTCAAGGGATTCCCTTAGCACTTTCCAAGGAAGCCATATTTGACAACATTGTTCATACGTGTCCAACTCCTGTGACAGAAGAGTCTCCATCCTTTCAATATGGTCCATCTCTGAAACCCACTCAATCAATGATGGAGCATATGCCGACCGGCATTTTTATTATTATTATTTTTTTTTACTAGTAATGGCGGCGATCAACAATTTTTATCTGGAATGCGACATTGCGGCAGACAAATTGGACACTTTTGACAAATTTTTGGGACCAGTAACATTTATACAGCGATCAGTGCTATAGAAATGCACTGATTACTGTATAAATGACACTGGCAGGGAAGGAGTTAACACTAGGGGACAATCAAGGGGTTAACTGTGTTCCCTAGGTGTGTTCGAACTGTAGGAGGATGGGACTGACTAGCAGGAGAGAGAGAGATCGGTGTTCATACTTAGTATGAACACACGATCTGTCTCCTCTCTCCTGAGAGAACCGGGATTTGTGTGTTTACACACATCCCTGTTCTCATTCTGTAACGAACAATTGCGGGTGCCCGGCAGTCACCATGCCCACCAGGCACTCACATCGGCTCTGGGGACACGGGGCATCTTAAAGAGCCGCCATACAGCTACGATGGCTCGCACAGGGGAGCCAACCTGCCGCAGTATAACTGCGACGGCTGGTCCAGGAAGTGATTAAAAAAGTGTTAGCTGGAGTTAGGATTTAATTTGTTGCTTACTGATGTAAAGTCAATCTGAATCTGCTAGTCTATTTAACACTACCCTCTCCAATGTTGCTGTCTTAGGGTGTCTATGCTGCTCTTCCTTAGATACAGTGAAGGTGTGAGTGTAGTCACCCTAATGCCGCGTACACACGATCAGAATTTCGGCCAGCAAAAGACCAATGATAGCTTTTCGTCGGAAAATGCGACCGTGTGTATGCTCCATCGGACTTTTGCTGGCCGAATTCCAGCCAGCAAAAGATTGAGAGCATGTTCTTAATTTTTCAGTCGGAAAAAGTTCCTATCCAAAAATGCGATCGTCTGTGGCAATTCCGATGCGCAAAATTCCTATGCATGCTCGGAAGCATTGAACTTAATTTTCTCGGCTCGTCGTAGTGTTGCACGTCACTGCGTTCTTGACGGTCGAAAGTTCCGCGAACTTTTGTGTGACCGTGTGTATGCAAGGCAAGCTTGAGCGGAATCCTGTCGGAAAAGCCATCATATGTTTTTCCGACGAGAAGTCAGATCGCGTGTACGCGGCATAAGACAAAAATTGTGTTACTGGCTGGATCACCAGATAAAAGTAAAATGGAAAAAAAAAAAAAACTAAAAGAAGACCGCATCTAAGGATTGGTGGGCTGCAATATATTACATTTTTATTTTGGGTTTAGATATTCTATTCTTTAACCACTTACAGACCGGAAGATTTGCCTGCTTGACCAGGCCATTTTTTGCAATACGGCACTGCGTCGCTTTAACTGACAATTGCGCGGTCGTGTGACGTTTTACCCAAACAAAAATTGATGTCCTTTTTTTCCCACAAATTGAGCTTTCTTCTGGTGCTATTTGATCACCTCTGCTGTTTTTATTTTTTGTGCTATAAACAAAAAAAGAGCGACAATTTTGAAAAAAGCATTATTTTTTACTTTTTGCTATAATAAATATCCCCCAAAAAATATAAAAAAACTAATTTCTTCCTCAGTTTAGGCCGATATGTATTCTTGCAAATGCAATAAGCGTATATTGGTTGGTTTGTGCAAAATTTATAGCATCTACAAAATGGGGGATATATTTATGGCAATTTTATTATAATTTTTTTTTAGTAATTGTGGTGACCTGTGATTTTTAGCGGGATTGCGGCAGACAGATCAAACACTTTTGACACTTTTTTGTGACTATTGACAGTTATACAGCGATCAGAGCTAAAAATAGCCACTGATTACTGTGTAAATGTCATTGACAGGGAAGGGGTTAACACTAGGGAGTGATCAAGGAGTTAAATGTGTGTCCTAGGGAGTGATTCTAACTGTGGGGGGATGGGACTGACTGGAACAGGAGACAGATCACTGTTCATACTTAGTATGAACAGGAGATCTGTCTCCTCTCTCCTAACAGAACGGAGATCTGTCTGTTTACATTGACAGATCTCCGTTCTGTCTCTCTTAGGAGACATTGCGGCCGCCAGGAACCTGTATCGGCTCTGTCATCGTGCTGCAGGCCCCCTAGTGGTCTTAAAGTGGCTGACGTACAGCTACGGCTATTTGCCCGCGGGAGCCAACCTGCCACAATATATCTGCAGTGGTTAAAGGATTATTTCACCTTTGGAACATGTTAAATTTAAAAACAGCACAGATGTGCGAGGCTCCATGTACATGGCCACATCACTCATTCACAAAATTCTGTGAATAAATAAATGGCAAGTACCGTCGGCCTTTGCAGTCGACTGCTTGTAGTTCTCAATGAACTACGAGGGCGCTGGGGAGCGTTCTCATAATCCATTGATTCCTCCTGCCATTCAGTAACTATCTGCTCGTATCAGAGGTGCAAGCAGACAGTGTACTGAGAGTCTGCAGGATCGAGGCATTGCACTTGCAATCTGCTGATCGCAGGTGCAATGCCTTACATACTGCTGCATAAAAAATAATAAATGCACAATTTTTTTACTTGCCAAAAGATGCATTTATTAATTTTTGTATAGGGTGAAAACGTACTCTTTGAAGGCTATATAAAATTGGTAAGACCACATTTTTTACAAATAAAAACTATAAACCCTTTAACTTTTTTTAGGGAGCTCTGTCATAAATTATAGAAAAGCTTGTAACTTTCTATCTTCAGTCATATTTTGTTTTATTATGTTAAGCTAGGATAAATTATCCCCCCCCCCCCCTTTTACCTTTAATAAACCAAAATCTATATGAAAAAACTCACTGTGATGTAATAATAAAGTTATTAAAAATGAATATTAATACATTAAAAACAATAATAAAAGAAAATCAATTCACACTTCCACCATGTAAGAATCACCAACAGTGCAATCACTTTGTTTAAAACACAGCACATTTGCCAGAGTTCATTGAGCATTTGTATCACAAGAGACTCTTACTGGCCGAAGAAAGAAAACAACATAACTAAAACACTGTCCAAGTGCCAGTCCAGCTCTCAGCTGACATAGATCATAAGAAAAAAAAGTCAGATGGCCACACTACTGGAATCATCTGTATTAGAACTAGTCCATAAAATCAAAATTGGTCCATAATATAAACAGACCTTTTTTTTTTTAAATTACTGAGCTTACCACAAAATATTGAAAACCTTCAGCAGCTGACACTACAATGTGCAAAAAAATGTATAGGTGAATAAAGAAAAAAGTGCAGCACTAATTAAAATAAGTAAGTGTACCATATGTTATAAAGTGTGAGCATCAGTATATCTATACTGATAGAGTAATGTTTAAAGTGCATATATACTGATACACTGATTCACATTCCTTGTATCAGTTTATATGCACTTTAAACATTGCTCTATCAGTATAGATATACTGATGCTCATAATATAAACAGCATAGGGAATAGAAGCTGGCTAACGTGTTTCAAGCTATATTATCGCTTAATCATATGATTAAGTGCTAGTTCAGTGAGTAACACATTAGCCAGCTTCTATTCCCTCCGCTGTTTATATTGTACACCAATTTAGATTTTATGGATGATTTCTAATAAAGGTTATTTTAATAGTGTGGCCGTCTGGACTTTTTTTCTCAGACTCTTACTGGCTACTAAGGGGGTCTCATTGAACAGTGAAATGACAGTTGGTGATGTATAGCCATGAAATCAAAGAAAGTCTAGCTCCAGTAACAAAGAGAAACGAAATCAGAGAGTGGCACATAAGTATCATCTTATAGTATCTGCTCCTAGGCAGTAGCTTTAAAACTTTAAAAACAGAAACCAATATTACCTTATTGTGTATAAAAGCTGTAAGACTTTAATGTCTGTGGTACTTCAAAACATTGAGTTGATGATGAACACAGAATTAATAAACTCTAAATTAGTAATATGGTCTCGCATAACTAAATGTCTTATGCTGTGTACACACAACCGGATTTTCGACGGACTGAATCACGTCGGACTTTTCGATGGACTTTCGACTGACTTTTCGACGGACTTCTGTCGAATCGGATTTGTCTAAACACAATCACACCAAAGTCCGACGGATTCGACCGTGATGACGTACGACCAGACTAGAATAAGGAAGTTCATGGCCAGTAGCCAATAGCTGCCCTAGCGTCAGTTTTGGTCCGTTGGACTAGCATACAGACGAACGGATTTTTCGACCGGACTCGAGTCCATCGGAAAGATTTGAAACATGTTCTAAATCTGAAGTCCGTCACATTTTTGACAGAAAAGGTCTGCTGCAGGTCCAATGAAGCCCACACACGGTCGAATTGTCCGACGGATTTGTTCCGTCGGACAAGTTTGGTTGAAATTTCCGGCTGTGTGTACACGGCATTACAGTATATACAATACCATATGTCCCGATTGTCCTGAATTCCACTGGATTGTCCCAGGATTGCAACAAAATCCTGGTGTCTCATAGATCTGGACTGTGTCCCACAGTCAAGTGCTGAAGCGCTCATTCTGACATTTGGCTCTTGTCACCGGCAACATTCAAACCTCAGATTTAGTGCAGTTCAGACTGGAGAGGGGGCCATAGGTTCCTCCTTGGCTTTGTTACATCACATCGCAAGACAAGCCAAGGGGGAGCCTGAGACTTCCCCTCACATTGCATTGGTGATCATCTGAGCATGAGGTATCTACAAGGAGAAGTATTTACAGCAGAAAATTACGTTCTTATTAGAATAATAGTTGAATGCTGGAGTTCAGGTAGAGCTGTTTATGGTTACACCTTAAAGTAATACTAAACTCTATCCTCTATTGCTCTTAGCCTCCAACAAATCTCCTTTTTTTGCTGCTGTGATCCGACTTCCTGTTAGAGGGTGGCTATGTTCATTCTTCATGATCCCATTGTATGCAAGCATATAGCCACCCTCTCTTCTCACTCTTGAGATGGACTAGGGGTTATGGAATATGGGATGTGTAGTGTGCATAGAGTAGTGTACATGTCCGCAATTAACATGTACTGTTCTTTCCACTGAAACACAGGTGAAGGGCAAAAGTAGAGGTAGGGCCATTAAGTAGTGGATGTGTATTGATTATTATTGGAGAATAAGGATATTGTTTCATGTCACTTTAAAGGAAAAATTAGCTGTTTACAATAAAGAAAGTAATTGTTTCACAAAAAAGGCATTTTCCACCTTGTTGGAAAATCTTTGGTAGAATTTGGCTGATTCTTCCCCATACTCACTAGGAAGTTGGAAAGAATTAGTAAACCCCACATGTGCCACTTTAATCCACTGCACAGGTAACAGTGGCAATATATATCCTTGGGTTCTGACAGACTATATTGCTGTATTATTTGTGCTGAGGGATATACTGTACATCCCTGTAAGACTGTCATTTGTACCTCTGTAATAAATTAGTATTTTGTGAGTACAAGGAGTGCAGCAACAAGTATTGGTATATAATGTTTGTAAACCAAGCCCTATATTGCAGTGTAATTTAACCTTGCATACTTTTCCACACTACTGTACGTCTGCCACAGATTCTCATCTCTCTAAGGTGTTGTCCTTCATTCTCAAGATCTAAAGTTGGAGGGTATGACAATGTTGTCTTGTCTGTTACAGTTTACATCTTTTTGTTAATATTTTGTGGTGAAATATGACATCAAAGAAGCCACAGGAAAAAAAAGAATATATAAATTGGGAAGAGAAGTAATAATTCTAAACCGCAAGTGCTGGGGGCAGAATTTTAACAAATAGTTTACTGGGGAATGTTTATTTTTATTGTGCTCAATGCATTAAGCTAAAAAACCTCTGAGAATGTAATTTTAAATTCTTTATTAACAGCTTCAGATCCGGGCCATTGCCAAATGACGGCAACAGCGCGGATCTAAATTGCCGGGACTACGTCTATTGACGTCGTCCCGTGCACGAGCGGCCTGCGCGCCCCCTGCAGGGCGCACGCGGCGCGCTCGGTGATCAGCGAGTCTATGAGACTCGCCTGATCACAGATCAGAGTAAGGGGTTGGTCCCGACCCCTTACCACATGATCAGCTGTCAGCCAATGACAGCTGATCATGTGATGTAAACAGAGCCGGTAATCGGCTATTTTTCCTCCTCGCGTCCCGATCACGGCGCTATTACAACACAAAGCAATAGGCAGCAGTGCTGCCTACAAGTGCCCACCAGAGTCACCCATCAGTGCCCACAGTGCCATCAATCAGCGCCACCCATCAGTGCCCACAGTGCCACCCATCAGTGCCCACAGTGCCACCCATCAGTGCCACCCATAAGTGCCACCCATCAGCACCCTCATCAGTGCCACCCATCAGCACCCACATCAGTGCAACCTATCAGAGGCCCATCAGTGTCACCTACCAGTGCCCATAAGTGCCAATCAGTGCCACCCATCAGTGCCCCCATCAGTGCCACCCATCAGTGCCCCCCATCAGTGGTACCTATCAGTGCCCATCCGTGCCACCTATCCGTGCCACCCATCCGTGCCACCCATCCGTGCCACCCATCCGTGCCACCCATCCGTGCCGCCCATCCGTGGCCATCAGTGCCGCCTTATCTGTGCCCATCAGTACCGCCTTATCTGTCCCCATCAGTACCGCCTTATCTGTCCCCATCCATACCGCCTTATCTGTCCCCATCAGTGCCGCCTTAACTGTGCCTATCAGTGCCGCCTTAACTGTGCCTATCAGTGCCGCCTTATCTGTGCCTATCCATGCCCATCAGTGCAGCCTATCAGTGCCCACCAGTGCCGCCTCATCAGCGCATATCAATGAAGGAGAAAAATTACCTGTTTGCAAAATTTTATAACAAACTATTAAACATGATTTTTTTTTTTTCAAAAATTTCCATCTTTTTTTGTTTGTTTAGCAAAAAATAAAAATCCCAGCTGTGATTAAATACCACCAAAAGAAAGCTCTATTTGTGGGAAAAAAATGATAAAAATTTCATTTGGGTACAGTGTTGTATGACCGCGCAATTGTCATTCAAAGTGCGACAGCGCTGAAAGCTCAAAATTGGTCTGGGCAGGAGGGGGGTTTAAGTGCCCAGTAAGCAAGTGGTTAAATAAGATCATATTTACTGAATATATGATCGTATTTAATAAAGAGACCTTAAGGTAAAATAAAATGTCCATGATATTATGGCTAATCCCTGATGACTGTAATTCCACTGTTCAATAAAACCAGTGGCCTTTAAGGACCCTGTTTTAGTTGTCTGCTAAGAGGTTAAGCCTACTTATGGATGCATTATAGAACAACATGGGTTGTAAAGTCAGTCCAATACAACACAACCCTGCTGAAGGTAAAAATACCTTTTGGCCCATTTGATGCAATTCACATTCAGTATCTCACAAAAGTGAGTACACCCCTCACATTTTTGTAAATATTTTATTATATATTTTTATGTGACAACACTGAAGAAATTACATTTTGCTACAATGTAATTTAGTGAGTGTACAGCCTGTATAACAGTGCAAATGTGCTGTCCCCTCAAAATAACTCAACACACAGCTATTAATGTCTAAACCGCTGGCAACAAAAGTGAGTACACCCCTAAGTGAAAATGTCCAAATTGGGCCCAAAGTGTCAATATTTTGTGTGGCCACCATTTTTTCCAGCACTGCCTTAACTCTCTTGGGCATGGAGTTTACCAGAGCTGCACAGGTTGCCACTTGAGTCCTCTTCCACTCCTACATGACGACATCATGGAGCTAGTGGATGTTAGAGACCTTGCGCTCCTCCACCTTCCATTTGAGGATGCCCCACAGAAGTTCAATAGGGTTTAGGTCTGGAGACATGCTTGGCCAGTCCATCACCTTTACACTCATTTTCTTTAGCAATCAAATAAGTTTATCTTGGTCTCATCAGACCACAGGACATGGTTCCAGTAATCCATGTCCTTAGTCTGCTTGTCTTCAGCAAACTGTTTGCCGTCCTTCTTGTGCATCATCTTTAGAAGAGGCTTCCTTCTGAGTCAACAGCCATGTAGACCAATTTGATGCAGTGTGCGGTGTATGGTCTGAGAACTGACAGGCTGACACCCCCACCCCTTTCAACCTCCTCAGCAATGCTGGCAGCACTCATATGTCTATTTCCCAAAGACAACTTCTGTATATGACGCTAAGCACATGCACTCAACTTCTTTGGTTGACCATGGCAAGGCCTGTTCTGAATGGAACCTGTCCTGTTAAACCGCTGTATGGGCTTGGCCACTGTGCTGCAGCTCAGTTTCAGGGTCTTGGCAATCTTCTTATAGCCTAGGCCATCTTTCTGTAGAGCAACAATTCTTTTAACACCAAATTTAATACACCTGCTCCACATTCACACCCGAGACCTTGTAACACTAAGGAGTCACATGACACCGGGGAGGGAAAATGGTTAATTGGGCCCAATTTGGACATTTTCACTTAGGGGTGTACTCACTTTTGTTGCCAGTGGTTTAGACATTAATGGCTGTGTGTTGAGTTGTTTTGAGGGGACAGCAAATTTACACTGTTATACAAGCTGTGCACTCACTATTTTACATTAAAGCAAAGTGTAATTTCTTCAGTGTTGTCGCATGAAAAGATATAATAAAATATTTACAAAAATGTGAGGTGTGTACTCAGTTTTGTGAGATACTGTATCCCTTAGTTTGTAGATGCTATAACTTTTGGGCAAACTAATCAATATACGCTTTTTGGGGTTTTTTTTACCAAAAATATGTAGAAGAATACATTAACCTCCCTGGCGTTATGATTATTTCGGATTTTAGGTGCTGAAAGCGGTACAATTATTTTGCATGGAAATTTGGCGTTTTATATTGTAGGTCTGTAATTCTTAACAATAACACACTTAAATCTGTCCAAACAAGAGTCTAGTAGATATCCCGGGTACGATAAAGTTTGAAACACAAAAACATAAATTATAATATAATAAATAAAAAAAAAAAAAATTAATAATAAAACAAATTTCCCCACGATTCACTATCGCTCAATTCTGCAAGTGTTCTAATTTACTATCGCTGTTTTCTAGCTGGTCTAAAGCCACTTTTGATGTAAAGGGACACTTTTTGGTTGCTATGAACAATCTCCAGTTTCCAGGCAGAAAGAACAGTATATATAACATAAAACTGCATGCAGGGCATAGGACAAAGCACTGGGGACAAAAGGGATGTGAAATAATTTCATACAGTACTGTAATCTGTAAGATTACAGTACTGTATGTGTTATGATTTTACACTTTTTTGAATTTGCTGCCAGGCTCCACCCCCTTGCGTCGCGCGGGAACGGAGCCTGGCATGGAGAGGCTTCGGAGGAGGACGGAGCCCGCAGACACAGCGGGGGACATCGCAGGATCCCGGGGACAAGGTAAGTAAAGCCACACCAGGATCCTGCGATGTAATCCCGAGTGTGGCTCGGGGTTACCGCTAATGGTCCTGAATTTTAACCCCGAGCCACACTCGGGAAAACCGCCAGGGAGGTTAATGGCTGTGTGTTGAGTTATTTTGAGGGGACAGCAAATTTACACTGTTATACAATCTGTACACTCACTATTTTACATTAAAGCAAAGTGTCATTTCTTCAGTGTTGTCACATGAAAAGATATAATAAATTATTTACAAAAATGTGAGGGGTGTATTCACTTTTGTGAGATACTGCATGTCACTTTAACCAACAACTCTAATGAGAAACAAGGTTTTTAAAATATTATAATATAGTTTGTATGTCTTTCCTATAAAAAACAAGTAAGATGTTTTCCAGTTCGATATTCCACCTGAATTTATGTGTGTTGTAGTATTGCCATTGTCTTTTAAAACATTATATTTTGGCTGAGTAACTTATTGTTATAGGTGTACTTCTCAATGGCAGAATTTTTATACACATATATTTCATCAAACAGCTTAGAGCTGGAAAAAAAGACACTTTGCATTTGTAATGCATGTAATTCATAGTTCCAAATGTAGTCTTTGTGCTGAATACAGTTGTCACCTCCTTGTGTCATCTCTCATACACAACACGACAAATGATCTTGCAAAACAAGCTGACAAAGACTAATCATTTTGTTTCCTTACAAATCATCAATCAGGTTGTAAAGAAAACGTATAATAGATGTTGAATTCTCCTTTTCTTTTTCTCCTAGCAAAAGGAAGAATGTTTTACTCAAACAGATCAGATATATTTGGAATTATCAATAAAGAAATATATATTGAAAGTATGGTGCCCTGTCACATTGTTAAAAGGCTTCTATACTGCGCAGGATTCTCGGCCAGGCAAGTTGAGGGGCTTCAGGGTGCTTGCCTCACGTGGAGGTGTTGGGAGCGTCTAGAGTCCTGGTTTTGGCTATGGCATTCTCCCTGTCTTTATCCACCTGCCATCTGTCCATCTGCCCTGCTTTGCTAGTTTGGATTTCCCTGTGTATGACTTTGGACTGAATATAGGAATATTCCCTGAACTTAGCCTGCCTTTTACCTGGACTGTCATAGAACCACTCTGCCTGTCTGCCAACCGCAAGTACCTGTTTGCTTTGCTCAGTTTGTGCCTGTCCTGGCGTGGTGGTCAGGCACTATAGCATTGTGTATATGACCTAGGGGCAACCGAGTACCGGTAGGACTGCTTGCCTTATGGGAAAGGGGGCTGCTATAAGCGAAGTACACAGTAGCCAGCTATAGAGTCTGACCAGCTGCATTGGGATATTCGTGACAGGAGGAAACTGTTCTTTCAGGTTTGGGACCTAGAGCCTGATGATTTCCTAGAGACTTGTGTGGTATGAAATCTCCAATCCTGGATTCTGGCTTTGGAAACAACCGGCACACTGATTGTTCAGGTGTGAGCTGGGTTTTTTGTGGAGTTGAGACTATGGTTCTGGGCTCCATCCTCCCGACGAGTCTGTGTGGTTGCATGGAAGCAGCCAGAAGTGTGCAGCTCACTACGCTTAAACTGAACAACCCCCAAACATCACAAGAAAAAAAAAGTACTTAATTTGATACGGGGCATAAAAAATACCCACTAAAATCCAGTATCATAAACAGTGCATGTAGACTCCATACTGGCTTTGGATGCTACATCTACATAAATTCTCCCCAACAAAAATTGGTGCATAAACAAGTTTAGTACAGATATTATTTTGGAGAACCTTTAATCTCTATGTACTGTTGAGAATGTCAGGGTACTAAATTGGCTAGCTATGGGAAAGCCTTAAAGTTTATCTAAGCCCCAAACTAAAATGAAATATATTGCAGTTTACCAATCCTTAGATGTGGTAGCTGCATTAGTTTCCATTTTTAAAGGGCAGTTCCACCAAATGTGTGCAAAAGTTCCTTGAGATTTACATCCTCTCCAACAGAGAGGTGATGCTTCTGGCTAAAGCATACATGGGATATGCCTGTATGTGCATTTACAGGGGGTTACATAACATCTTGGTAAGAGTTTAAAATTCGATTCAGCAGTTTTTAAGTCTGTTGTGGAGGTGTCTGTCAGATTCGGTATTTTTACTCTCTGTCTCTTTTGAAGAGCTACATTGAATTCTTTTTCCCATTTATTCAGATATGGTGGTGTTCTAGGTTCCCTAGTATTGTAAGTGTATTGTAGATTCATTAAACATAATGAAGCAGGGTGACTTGTGAATCAAACAGAGTATTTAGGCCCCATTCACACCCAACATAAAGGTATGTAATTGTGAGGCTGGGGTATAGGTCAAGAAGGTTTAGATTACAGTACATGAGAGATCTTAGGCCATCTACTCCAGCATATGAACTTTGAAATAATGGGCCTCAATGTTTTAAAATACACATGAGGTAAATTTTATATGAGCATTTGAAATTTATATAGTATCTTAAAAAAATTCCTATTTTCATTATAAGAGTGTGAATTGCCAATGACAAATGAAATGTTGTAATACCCTACACAAATGTATGTAATTATGAGATTTGGGCATGGGTGAAGAAAGGATTAGATTGCAGTACAAGTTCTTGGCAGTTAATAAAGGTGGAGATTACATTGAAGCGTAATGAACTGTTATTTCCAGCACAATCAATACATTCATCGTTAAATCAAGAATGAAGTCATTAGACTCTTCTTGTTTACATGATTGGTTTCTTTGCATTACATAGAGTGATTTTATAATAAGACATAAGTTTAAAGCTGAACTCCAGGGAAACAACGTAATGCACATATGAAATACATATAAGGGAACACTTTATTTTCCAAAAGGGTTGTATTTCTGTTCATCCGGTTATGACATTTATACAGCTCTGCTGCAGAACACTGTCTGGTAGGAACGGATACTTGGATTTTCTCTGCTGTATTTAATTAACACTTTAAGTAAAAGCGGAGTTCCACCCAAAAGTGGAAGTTATGCTTTAAGCACTTCTCAACCCTTTCTATGCCACATTTGTCATGTCTTTTTTTTGGGGGGGGCAGGTACCTAGTTTTGACAGGTACCCCACTCATACTTCCGCTCGGGCCGCCTAGGAGACTCGAGCGAAAGTTCTCTTCTCCCCCTCCCTCCCTGCAATCTTCTGGGACATGTCACAGGTCTTAGAAGATTGCCCGGCCACTGATTAGGCGCAGCGTGACTCACGCATTCACGGTGTGCACCCGGCTGTGAAGCCGCAAGCTGTGAAAGCCGGGTGCTCACACTTTTAATGCCGGTGCTGGGGAGAGGCGAGGGAGAGAACTGAGGGTTCGGGTGACCGCATCGCTGGATCGTGGGACAGGTGAGTGTGTGTTTATGAAAAGTCAGTAGCTACACTTTTTGCAGCTGCTGACTTCTAATAAACACAAAAATGAGTGGAACGCTGTGTTAATTAACACTTAAAGGATTGCCCTTCTCAAGCCTGTGCATGGACACTGCTTTTTCATAGTGCACTGTTTCTACTTTTCCCAGTCTGAGCTTTGCTGTAAGGTTGATTGCAAGAGCCTTACACTGAATCAAATTAAGGTAGCTACTCTACTGGAATTAAAAAATACATTTACAAATGTATTAAAGATTACAGAGTTAATTTGGTTCTTTTATATCTGTCTGGAGTTCAACTTGAAAGATGAACTCCAGGAATTCAGCCATTTTCTAAAATGCGCTGGCTTACTAAACAGAAGGTTAAGTCCAAGTAGGTGCATGCCACCTTTTGGAATTATCTCTTGTATTAAAATTGTCAGTTTTACTAAGTGCCTGGAGTACAGCTTTCACTATACTCCCAGTGCTCTGACAGGAGAGATGCTGCTTTCCTATACAGCAGCTGCTCTGCCCACCTCTCTCTTCCACTGTCTATTCACAGGAGTCTTTGTATTTTGTGAATGGGTTTACATAATACAAAGTGCTCAGTGACTGAGCACGAGGAGAGGAGAGAGTGGCTGCACACAACTCTCCAGCTGCAGGAGCTAAGACCAGAAGATCCAGTGTTGGATCGCTGGAAGTACAGCGACAGCTATGCTACCGGCACTCAGTAAAAATGTTTGATCAACTTCTATTGAAGAGAAATGTTGGAAAATTTTGCTTGACCAGCAGCTGCAGCCAATTAGCTGCAGCTGTTGATCAGTGTATTCTGACAGCAGTTGGTGCCGAATCAGAATACAATATCCCGACAGGGGGATTCCTCCATCCATTTCATTTTTATGGATGGAGGAATCTGTATACCTTAGACTTAGGAAGTAACCAGACTTTGGAGAAGTAATATGACCATAAGGAACTGTTGTTGACCGATTACTTTTTAGTGTCAGAGTCACTTTAAGAAAGTTTAATGACATGTTCCTGTTGAGGATATCTCAAAAGGCATGTGCTGTGTCAGATGGAATTTACAGTATTATATACACAGAAGTAAAAGTCCTAGTGGTGCTAAGCACAAAAGCACAAAATCTGATATTAAAGAAGATTTAGAATTAAAGACTCGTTTGATGCAAAGAAAATCCACCTCAACTTTAAATACGCATCACACTGCTAAATATTCTGACCGGCGACTGGCAATAGTACTGACACTTCCACAATGAAATATTTCAGTCAAGTCGATACTCTACAGATTAGGAAATTTCCATATTCCAATGAACTTCTCTAAACTCCAAAAAGTCAGTTTTAAGTCAAAACCTTGTAACTCAGCACCTCTGATGGATTTGTGGTATTATAAAAATTATCATGAGCTAATTGCTTACACATATTTCTCTAACTTCTGAAGGAGAGATTAAGTTGTAAAAAAAAGACTTCTAAGATATACTGTATACACAGACAGTTTTACAGAGTTTGTACCAATATACATTATTATATGTTTGTAGATTTTTTTTTTTATGTTTGTAGATGTTAGCCACTATCTACAGCATATACTGAAATCAGACTTAAGGGGGCGCATGCGCGGCGCTGAGCGTGATGGACGTCTGAGTCAGTAGCTCCGTTCAGCCCGGGAAGATATCGGCTTCAGGAGGGCTAATATCACCTATTTTCGCAGCGTTTTTATCACCCCTCGAGCCCCTTATACCTGGTGCATGCCTGGGAGAAAGAAAAAGCCCAGAGGATCGGCTCAACATACTTTAACACACTATCTCCTCCGCACCCGTGATCAAGACAGCATGTCTCAAAATGGCGCTGCGGGAAGAAACATACCTCCGTCTCCGGCCTCCTCTCCTGGACGTCCCACGGACCAGACACCACTTCTAGATCCTAGCCGTGAGTACACCGCATCTCTCACTAAATCTGACCTAGAAAGCAGCTTGGAAGCCATGTATGCAAGGCTTGCAACAAAGTTCCAAACAGAGCTCCATAAAACTTCTCACACACTTTCCCAAGAGATTGCCTCACTGGGCTCCAGGACAGAAAGACTGGAAACAAAGCACGATGAGCTAGCTCTGGCTTACAGTGACCTCTCCAGAGAACATGAGTCTCTAGCTACAGCCTGCGCCCTGATGCAATCCCAAATCGAAGACCTCGATAACCGCAACAGACGCAACAATTTGCGCGTAAGAGGTATACCAGAATCTGTCACAGATCTCATCCCCACAATAATCCGCCTATTTAAATCTCTGCTCCCAGACACTGATGCCGGAGCGTTCACTTGTGACCGTATTCACAGAGCCCTCAGGCCTAAACCTCCTGAAGATAAGCCTCCCAGAGATATTGTTCTTTGCATGAAGGACTTTCTAACTAAAGAGGAGATACTCAGAGCTGCTCGCAATCAACAACGTATCACTCTGGACGATCGCATCATCCAAATATACCCTGATATCTCTCCCGCCACCTTGGATAGGAGACGTGGCATGAAAGAAATTACATCTGCCCTTCAAGCAGCTCGCATTCGCTACAAGTGGGGCTTTCCATTCAAGCTTGTAATTCCCCACAATGGCACCACTTACTCTGCCACATCACTTCTGGAAGGTCAAGAAATCCTTGTAAAATTGGGCCTTTTGGATTCGGCCGTTATTCGCCGACCCCCCTCTACTCCTAGACCATCACCCATCTGGCAGACCCCCCCAACCAGGAGAGACAGACGGAGGATCAGATACGACATCGGAGATAGATTTGATGAACCCTTTCCTTGATCGTCTCAGCACAGTCGACCACCTTAAGATTCCCCAGCAACTTGCACCGTCCATCTGATTTCAAGATCCCGGACGTCGGTCCCTTGGAGCTGCGACATGCACACCCCACCCAGCAGCAGTCTGTAGTCTCAGACCTATTTTTTTTTTTTATTTTTTGGTTTGAGTCATCACTGCAGGCTTGTTCTCCTTTTAATTTTTTTTTGTATATAGACTCACTTTACCTGCAAAGTTCAGATCATTTCTCTTAGCTGGGTTTGAGACCTTGTAGTCTCAGTATTTGTTATTTCGTTTATCAGGTTATTTATAGTCACCTGATCCAATTCTAGTTATGAAGACTTTTGTGTTGCTATTTGACTTATGGTCTTTTTTCATACCTTTTTTTCCTTTTATTTTTATTTTTCTCCTTTTTAGCCTCAGGTTTCGATCCACCTTTTTGCTATTTATGCATCGAATATATCATGCTGTGATATTTTGCAGATTTATTGCTCTACTAGGCCTCGGCAGCTTAATGGTTTCTGGTATGTCACAACCTTCTAACCTACTGTGCTCGAGTGTGTCGGCCCTTGGCTTGTTTCTTGAAAAAGTAGGCACCGGTCTCAGGCCACTATTGGCTCCTGTTTTTTCTCAGACTATAGTGTATAACAACATTCCCCATGGTAATTAAATGTGTATCACACAACGTTAAAGGTTTTAACTCCCCCTCTAAAAGGAAGAAGGCCTTTGCCTTTTATAAGCAGTTGGATGCAAAAATTCTCCTCTTACAGGAGACACATTTTGCTCATTCCTCGCACCCTAAATTCCTTCATAGAAGTTTTCCTCAATCCTTTTGTTCTTTACACCAGACGAAAAGTAGAGGTGCCGCCATACTCTTGCACAGATCCTTCCCAATGGAAGTTAAACAGATATTTAAAGACAAAGATAGTAGGTATGTCATAATCAAAGGCCAGATTCATAACAGAGAACTTACTATCGCTAGCATCTACGCTCCACAGGACTCCCCTGCCTCTTTTTTTACCTCCTTCTTTGACCGCCTTTCCCATTTTCAGTCACCACATATGATAATTGGTGGGGATTTTAATATGGTTGCCAATCCTAACCTTGACAGATCCAATTTATCCCCCTCCTCCAAATCATTTCCACGTTCTCTCTCCAGGGGACTGCTTGAACACCAACTGGTAGACTCCTGGAGAGCTCTCAACATTGGCACTAAAGAATACACATTCTACTCTTATCCCCATAAAAGTTATGCAAGATTGGATTATATCTATTCTACCCCCATTATTCTAGCTAACACTACAGAGGCTAGCATACACCCCTGCACGTGGTCAGACCACCATGCCACTGCCTTCACAACCACTTACATCAGGCTTGCTCCTACCTCTTACTCCTGGCGCCTAAATGAGGCTCTCCTTTCTGATGCAGTGGTGGAGGCAGAAGTGGCACAAGCTATTGCAGAATATTTTAACATCAATGCCATCCCAGAAACCCCCCCCGCCATGGTCTGGACGGCGCATAAAGCTGTCCTAAGGGGTAAATTAATCAGCTTAGCCTCAGCTCAAAACAAAATTGATAAACAGAACATCTTAACCCTTACCAAAGATCTAGATAACATCTACAAAAATACCAACCTCTTACATTTACCCGCCACAAGACAGCTGATTGACCAAAAACGTCTAGAGTTAGAAGGCATTTTGTCCAAGAGGGTAGAAAAGTCTCTTCGTTGGTCCAAAGCAAAATACCTGCTCCATGAGGGCTCCGCCTCTACCCTCTTCGCTAGAAAGCTAAACCACGCATCCCGTCCACCCCATATATATAGATTGATGACCCCCACAGGACATCTTACTTCTCATCCACAAGAGGTCCTTCATATCTTTGAAAGATTTTATTCCTCCCTTCTATCCCCCTCCCAATTAAATCCCTCACCTGCAGATGAGGCCTGGTTTCAGAACATTCCTCTACCTCATCTTACACCTACACAGCTGGATATACTGAACTCCCCCATCACTCCGGTTGAGGTTTTGAAAGTGATTAAATCTCTGAAATCAGGCTCAGCTCCAGGCCCTGACGGATTCTCATCCTTATATTATAAGAAATTCTCATCCCTCCTTACCACTAGGTTAGTTCATATATTTAATTGGATCCTCCAGGGGGGTAGCTTCCCCGAAGAAATGTTACTTGCCAATATGTCCCTTTTACCAAAACCTCACAAAAACCACACCCTTCCCCAAAATTACCGACCTATCTCGGTCATTAATAATGATTTAAAAATTTTTAGTAGGATCATGGCTGACAGACTGGCGGGGGTTATCCCCACCTTAATTTCCCCTTTTCAATCTGGATTTATACCCCATAGACTTATCACTGATAATATTCGTCTAGCGACAAATATAATACAAGATGCCAACCTTTTCTCACGTAAACTCCTCTTGCTTAGCTTAGACATACAAAAAGCTTTCGATAATGTCTCTTGGTCCTACATCACTACTCTCCTACAAAGAATGGGATTCCAGGGAGCTTTCCTACAAGCATTCCTGGCCCTTTATCGTAACCCGAGGACTCGGATTAGGCTCCCTGGCTGTAATTCTAATTTTTTCGACCTGGGTAGGGGTACAAGGCAGGGATGCCCTATGTCGCCTCTAATTTTTGCATTAGCCCTCGAGCCTTTGGCCATAGCTATATTACAAAATCCTGACATTTCGGGTTACGAGAAGGGCCACTCGTCATACAAATTTGGAATGTATGCTGATGACGTCCTAATGTTTCTCACCAACCCTCTGGTTTCTCTGCCTAACCTATTTCAGACTCTATCAAGCTTTGCAGAGATATCAGGCCTATCCATTAACATGTCAAAATCAAGCGCCCTCCCTATAGGTTACCCCCCCGGAGAACTGCATCATCTTCAGTCAGTCTACCCCTTTATCTGGGCAGAGTCTCATCTTCTATATCTTGGTATTAACCTTGCTAATGACTTCGGCAGACTCTTTGAAGTTAATTTCCCACCTATGGTTTCTAAATTGAAAAGTATCCTCAAACAATGGTCACACCTCCACATTTCATTCCTTGGTAGGATCACTGCCCTCAAAATGACTATCCTCCCTAAATTGCTCTACCTTTTTAGATCCCTCCCGATTAAATTGTCCAAAACATACCTCCACACTATCCAGGTGTGGTTTAATAGATTTATATGGAGGGACAAGCCCCCTCGCTTTGCCAGGGAAGTCCTGTATCGCTCAGCCAAAAGGGGTGGTTTGGGGGTTCCTCAAATATGGCTTTACTACTTGGCCAGTAGATACTCGCAACAAGCACAATGGAATATTGATAGCTCTAAGGTCCCTTGGGTGCAGTTTGAAAGTGAATCCATCGCCCCCCTATATCTCCCGGGCCTTATGTGGTCCAACAATCAGACCAAATCAGTAATAGCCTCCAAAAATTTGATTACACATGCTGGCATCCAACTCTGGGACTCCTATAAAAAAACTTACAATCTCATATCAACAACCCCCCTATATGCCTCATTTCTAGGAGATTCTAGATTCCCATTGGCCATGGATAGACCTTCCTCCTTCCAACTCTGGATTGACTTAAAATTAACTACCTTAGACAAATTTCTTATAAACGCTAAATTTATCTCCTTTTCTCAATTGCAATCCTTGTACCACATCCCAAACTCCGAATTATACCACTTTCTACAAATACGTCACTTTTTCCAAACACATTACACTGGCCCCTCTGCTACCTCCACCACTCTATATGAGGACATATGCCATGACTCTCCCCGCCAAAAAGGTCTAATCTCCCTAGTATATGTTGCCCTGGATAGCACTTCAGAGGCCGTAGCTCTAAAATATAGATCCCAATGGGCAGCCGATTTAGATCTTGCTGTAGATGACATTGATTGGGTGAAGGGCTGGCAGAACCTACGCAAATGCACTAAATCCATCATGGTACGTGAAACGGCGATCAAACTGTTGACACGTTGGTACTATACTCCGTTGCGTATACACAAGATTTACCCTCATTCATCCCCCCTCTGTTTTAGGGGCTGTATGCAGCAAGGCTCGTTTTTCCATATATTCTGGAATTGCGAAAAACTTCGCCCCACTTGGAATGAGATCTTAAAAGTAATGGACAAATTAGCAGGCAGTCCTCTTGATATCTCATTCCAACATTGTCTCTTATTTCAATCCCCCCCAGACACTCCCAAACCATTAGTTAAATTGATTCACTCTATTTGTATTGCCATGCATTGGGTTATTGCTCTGAATTGGAAATCAGCTTCAGCACCACTCTCTCAAGTTATTGCAAGAATAGACCACATGATGTTGTCGGACAGGATATTTCATACCCTACATGACACTATCCCTCAATATGATGCCATCTGGAACCCCTGGTTCTTATTTAGGCTCCAAACCTGACATTATTACATTTGTTTTTTCTTTCTATTTTAGTATATTCTGTACATTTCATTTTCTGACCTAAGGCCTTTTAATTTTTTTTTTTTCTCTTTCTTCTTTTTTTGTATGTTTGTAATACTTTAGCTTTCAACTGAATTTCAGACTTTCAGTTTATATTGATAGCCCTAATAGAGATATATAATTTAGAGATTTAAACTGATATGTAGTCACTGCTTACATTCCATGTCTCTACATTTTTTGGTACTCATTGCACTGATTGTCTTGAATGTATTACACCCTCTTTGTTATTTCTAAGAACAAAATAAAAACTTTTTGAAAACAAAAAAAAGAAAGGTTGAAACTTCATGCAGCTTTCATTTTAAGTAGAAAAATCTCTTTAAAAGTTTATTCATTTTACTATCTAGGACATGACTGTTCCAATTGGAATTTTCGTATATAAATTATGTTTTTGTATAAAAATACTTTATAATAAAAAGTATACAGAAATCAGACTTAAGCCCGAGTGTCTGATTTTTGTCAAAAGGGCATGTGCCAGGATCTTGTCTTGCATACTAACGGTACACAATTGTCGTGCAACAAACACGAATGTAGTGACGTACTATGAGGAATTTCAGCTCTTGAGCGCCACCCTTTGGGCCCCTTCTGCTAATTTTGTGTTTGGTGAGCATTGACTCCGAGCATGCGTGTTTGTACTTTCAACTTTTGTGCGACGGAATTGTGTACTGACCATACGAAAATCAAACCGTTGTCCGCTGCAAATTTATTGGCTAAAAGTTGGACAACAATTGTCAAAAGGAGCATACTAATGGTAAGGTTTTAGAACAACAGTCTGTCAACAGACAATTCCCTGCCAACAATCGTACTGTGTGTACAAGGCTTTACTCCTAAAGTGTAACTTCACTAATACTAAAATGGCACATTTGCAGAGGAGACCCTTGGAAAAAGCTAAATTTAAGGATATTGGCTTTGAGGTTAGCACTTCTACCCTGCAACACTGGGGTCATTGGTTTGAATACCAGCCAGGACACTATCTGGAAGGGTAACCGCTTCCTGTCTTTAGGACATACCTGTATGTCCTCATGAATAAGCAGTGATAACAGGATCATGGCTAGCAATGAGCCAGCAATGGGCTTTCCTGTAAAAGTGATCCAAGCAGCTCTACAGCTGCTTAATTAAAAACACCCTCTCCCGCTGCCATTCCCAGGCTCTCTGGTGTGATCAGGGGGCCTGATACCACTGCTCTCTGTTTAGCTGCCCCAACAAAATGGGAAGGGTGGTACATCCATGCCCTCCCCACTTCTGTGATTAATGAAAATGTATTTTTAACACTATTTTTGTAAACTTTTTTTTTTTTGGATCAACTTTATTACTGAACAACATCCCTTGTGATAGCATGAGCAGTGACAGGTACTTCTTACTGAGAAATCTGGGGTCTATAAGACCCCAGATATCCCTTCTGACCTCAAAAGCATCCGTTCAAAGTAAAATTGGTTTGATCATATGCTTTACCTCTAGGTAACAGCTTGTACACAACAAATCAAAACCGGAAGTGAAACAATTCTTGGTTTGTTCTTTTCAACTGGTTACAGGCTTGTAAAGTGTGCTTTTCAGGGAAGAGGAGAGATCTGGAGTCTAACAGACCCCAGATCTCTCAGTAAAGAGTACCTGTCACAGCTCATGACATCACAAGGGATATGTTTCCTCACATGTGATAGCAATAAAGTTAATCCAAAAAATAAGAAAGAAAGAAACGGTGTAAAAAATATAAATGTAAATAAAATTAATAATAATAAAAAAAAAAATTAAAGTGCCCCGTCCCCCTGTGCCAATGCACAAATGCAATTGTGCACTTAGATTCCACACTCATATGTAAACTGATTGCACCACAGGTGAGGTATCGCTGCAAATCAGCTATGGAGATTTTTAGGTACCATCGTTTGTCAGCATTCCAAGGTTGTGAGCAGTTTAAAGTGTGTCATGTTAGGTATCTATTTACTCAGCATAACATCAAAAATGTTATGTGCACTAAAATTCATTACATTTTATTTTCCTGAAAATTTGCATTTGATATATGGCTGTGCATATATTGTGCAACATAAAAAATTGCAACAACCCTCATTTTATTCTCCAGGGCCTTTGCTTTCAGACAATATGTTATGTTTGGGGATTCCAAGTAATGTTTTAGAAAAAAATGCAGATTTTTACAATTATGTTAGAATTGATCTGGATGGCAAGTGGCTACTTGGCTCCTGTCTAAATTGGCCCTAGTGTGTATGTACAGTGGGGCAAAAAAGTATTTAGTCAGCCACCAATTGTGCAAGTTCTCCCACTTAAAAAGATGAGAGAGGCCTGTAATTGTCATCAACTACGAGAGACAAAATGTGGAAACAAATCCAGACAATCACATTGTCTGATTTTTGAAAGAATTTATTTGTAAATTATGGTGGAAAATAAGTATTTGGTCAATATCAAAAGTTCATCTCAATACTTTGTTATATATAATTTGTTGGCAATGACAGAGGTTAAACGTTTGGTCACCTACAAGCAAGCAACCAAAATAGAACTGTTTGGTAGAAACACAACTCGTCATATTTGGAGGAGAGAGAATACTGAGTTGCAACCAAAGAACACCATACCTACTGTGAAGCATGGGGGTGGCAACATCATGCTTCGGGGCTGTTTCTCTGCAAAGGGAACAGGATGACTGATCCATGTACATGAAAGAATGAATGGGGTCATGTATCGTGAGATTTTGAGTGCAAACCTCCTCCCATCAGCAAGGGCAATGAAGATGAAACGTGGCTGGGTCTTTTAGCATGACAATGATCCCAAACACAGCAACAGCCCCAAAACATCACTGCTCTAGAGGAGATCTGCATGGAGGAATGGGTCAACATACCAGCAACAGTGTGTGACAACCTTGTGAAGACTTACAGAAAACGTTTGACCTCTGTCATTGCCAATAAATGATATATAACAAAGTATTGAGATGAACTTTTGATATTGACCAAATACTTATTTTCCACCATAATTTGCTAATAAATTCTTTCAAAAATCAGACAATGTGATTGTCTGGATTTGTTTTCACATTTTGTCTCTCATAGTTGAGGTATACCTATGATGACAATTACAGGCCTCTCTCATCTATTTAAGTGGGAGAACTTGCACAATTGGTGGCTGACTAAATACTTTTTTGCCCCACTGTATGTATGTAAGTTAGGGACCTTAGATTGTAAGTTTCTAGAGGTCAGGGACTGATGTGAATTTACAGAATGTAAAGCACTGCATACATTATATAAATGCCTGAAATAAATAATAAATGTCTATTTAAATGTTTACACTCCTCATATTAGTGCAGTCAACAAATTACGTATATAGGTGAGAACCATGGTCAATTGACTCAACCTTACATCCTAGTTTAGGATGAATGTTGGATGATTCCTTTACAGTAGAGTTTTGCTTTTCTACAATAAAATAGATTAACAAATTTCTCAATATGCTGATTGGAAAGTTACAGGAGTCATTAAATCGTTTAATCTCCACTTGGCACCTCATACCACAGGATGTGCGAGAGGAACATATGAAGGGAAAGCTGTTTAAGTGAAGAATGGACAACAGAAGAAGGTGTTATTTAGGTACAATATATCCTAAAGAGGAACTTCAATCTCCTTTACTCTGGGCCCTGCCTGCCCTGCTCCCCCAATCTTTGTAAGTCTGGCACCTGCTCAGAAGTAACAAAGGGCTCTGCCCGTCCTTCAGGCCCTGGCAGAGCCCTGCAACACACCTGGAATGGGCAATGGGGGGAAGTTGATTTTCCATGCGTGTACAAACCTGGTGAGGTTGGAAACTTCCATACCCCATGCTGTCTTTGCACATGCAGGGTGACCTGCATGTGGGCAGATGGTCTGCAGGGCTCTACCTAGCCCCAAAGCCCTGTGCCACATCTGCACATGCTTAGAATCTGTAGGGGGACTTCATTCTCGCTTAGGCAAGAAAGATTGATGTGCTGCATTCCATGTATACAAACCAAATGAAGTTAAAGAAAATAATAATAATATCCAAATGTGAGGGATAGAGGGGAGAATATTTTTTTACAGTGAAGGTTCTGCTTAAAACAAAACCAAACTCTCACAATCCACACTATTTTTAACCACTTGCTGAATGCCCCATAGCAGATTTACTGTTACAGGGCAGCCGCACTGTGCAGAATTACGTATATATACGTGATTTTACACTTCCGGGTAGGAGGCGCAAGTGTGCCACCAGCGCCAATCAATGGGTGCTAGCCAATGGATGTCCGCTGGCACCTGTCGATCATGTGGAAGAGACACAGGATGGAGCTCTGCCTATGTAAACAAGGCAGAGCTCCATTCTGACAGGGGGAAAGAGATGGATTTCTTTCCCTGCAAAGCAGGGAATAAAATCCATCACTTCCCTTAGTAAAAATACCAAACACAGTACACAAAAACACTAGCTAGACACAATCTTTTTATCGCCCTAGATGTTTAACCCCTTCCTAGCCAGTGTAATTAGTACAGTGACAGTGCGCATTTTTAGCAATAATCACTATATTAGTGTCACTGGTTCCCACAAAGTGTCAAAAGTGTTAGTTAGTGTCAGAATGTCCGCCACAATATAAGTCGCTGATCTCTGCCATTACTAGTATAAAAAAATTAAATAAATAAAAATTCCAGTATATATACACCATAGTTTGTAGACACTATAACTTTTGCACAAACCAATCAATATACCCTTATGCCCTGTACACATGACCGGTTTTGCCGAATAAACGCTGAAGGTTTTTCTGACGGAGTTCTGATGGAATTCCGCTCAAGCTGTCTTGCATAAACACAGTCACACCAAATTCCAGAACGCGGTGACGTACAACACGTACGACGGGACTAGAAAACGGAAGTTCAATAGCCAGTAGCCAATATCTTCCGTCTTGTACTTGCTTCAGAGCATGCATCGTTTTTGGTGCGTTGGAACAGCATACAGACGAGCGTTTTTTCAGATAGTAATTTGTTCCGCCGGAAAAATATAGAACATGTTCTCTATTTTCTACGTAAAAAGTCCGATGGGGCATACACGCCGTCGAATATACGATGAAAAGCTCCCATCGGACTCTTTCTGCCGGAAATTCCGCTCGCGTGTACGCGGCATTAGTTGGTCTTTTTTTGTTTATAGCACAAAAAAATAAAAAATGAAGTGGTGATCAAATACCACCAAAATAAAGCTCTATTTGTGGGAAAAACATGACATAATCTTTATTTGGGTACTGCCTTGAATGACCGCACAATTGTCAGTTAAAATAACACAGTGCTGTATTGCAAAAAATGGCCTGGTCATGAAGGGGGGGTAAATTTTTCGGAGGTCAAGTGTTTAATCCTTAGGCTACTAGCCTTAGTAAATAGATAGGAAGGTATAATAAATTGACTTGTTTAAAACTTTTTATTTTACATTTCTTCAGTTGCTTCCTGGTTTCTTGCCTAGGCCAAATGGCGTCATACATTACTGGAATCTTCATGGGCATTTTTTCCTTTCATCTGGAGGAGAGGAGGAGGGGTTTTCACAGCTAATCTTACCCTCCTGCCTGCCTGCCTGAGCTACAAGCAGATGTTTTCCAGGAAGTAAATGCTACATTTATTATCTGCCCTTACCCAAGATGGGCACGGCTGAAAATACTAGGGGGGGCGGGGGTTTCATAGTGACTTCTCAGCAAAATAAAGTATGAAGACATGCAGGGATGAGTGAGTTTGCTATGGATATTAAGAATTAACCAAACAGCATTTTCAGTTTGTGGTGCTCGAATACAATTTATCAAGTTTTATAACAGCAGTCACCATATTTTATGGAAACGTAGCATAATACATGACTTTTAATGCTGAACAATGTCCAATATTTGAACCAAATTGCATCTCATGAAGGCATTTGAAACATTTTTTTTTCAATCTCGCCAATGAAATGTGAAATCACGTTAAACCCATAAGCTGAAAACTGATTATCACTTAAAGTTGGATTCTAGCAAGATATACACAAATCAATATAGCGCTGTAATCATTAATACATCATTGCATTTATTTTTTAACCATTTTAATACCGAACACTTTTACACCCCTCCTGCCCAGGCTAATTTTCATCTCTCATCACTGTTACATTTTGAATGGCAATTACTCATTTATGCAACACTGTACCCAAATTTAATTTTTACAATTTTTGCTTGAGACAGATAGAGCTCTCTCTGGGTGGTATTTTTTATCTTTTTCTTAGAAATCTTTTTTTTTTTGTAAAAAGAACAAGAAAAACAAGGCTTCTCTTTTGGTGGTATTTAATTATCACTGGATCTTTTTTTTTTTTTTTGCTATATAAACTAAAAAATACCATGAAAAAATGCTTTTCTTAGGCTCTGTTATAAAGTTTTGCAAATAAATAATCTTTCTTCATAAATTTAGGCCAAAATGTATTCTGTTATATTTCATTTATATTACATATATTTGAAAAGTGATCAATCCAGATATACTAATATTTTAATCTAATTTCTTAAGACCCTAACATTGCAGAAAAATATAAATACCCCCAAAGTAGCCCCTTTCTTGAAAGTAGACACCCCACATATTTAGTAGGAGGCATAATGAATTTTTTGAAGTTGTAACTTATCAGAATTTTTTGGAATATGAAGACATTTTATATTTTTTCACCATTTTTTTCTCACAGTCAGTGATAAAGGACACTGACTGATGACAGTATGTAAATAAAAAATTGCGATAGCTGTAATTGGCCCGTACCATGTGATTACTGTAACCAATGACAGAGATCATCACAATGGCTCTGAATAATAGCCATTGTTTATAATGGACATATGATCGCTGTAATTGGTCACTGCAATCACATGGTACCAGGGCTGCTCACATTAGCCAGCTAAAACAATCTGTGTCCTGCTGTGTCCAATGGACATGGCGGGTCACAGAGAATGCCACTGTGCGGCCTCTAGAGCGCAAAGGAGGCACAAAACTGGGAAGACATCATATGACTTCCACCCGGGATAACAGTGTTCCTGCCCAGCCATATTATTATAATATAGAGCATTCTGATAGGAGGATAAAGTGAGAAAAAGATGAGCCCATAATTGTGTTATGTCTCCTTTCACTGTCCAGTCACAGACTGGGCATGTCACAGACAGCCTGAGCTTAAAAGGAAGTAGGTTAAATGATGCTGCAAATCAAACTGAGGATATCTTATGGTAGAAAAAAGTACTGCGGGTAAAATCTCTGGATTAAAGGTTTATTAAAGATTCTTAAAGGGTTAAAATTTTATAGTGCAGAAAAATGTTTTTTTATGTAATTAAAGGACTATTATTTATTATTTTTTGAGTGGCGTTCTGCTTTAACCCTTTTGCCGTCGCTGCCACAACAATTACAGCAGTGGCAGAACCATTATGTAAACAGGAATTTGTTTCCTTTTCTAGGCTGTTGGCTTTTTTGTAGAAGTGATTTAGGTGGCTGTAAAGCCCCCCAATCACTTCTACAGCCTGCTGTAGGTACCACCTCCCCCACGCCTGATTCCCCTCCACGCCATTTGCCATCGGTTTATTTTTCCATCCTGAGTGCCTGAGCCATCTTAATGGATGTCAAAATGGAGAGTGGGAGGACATGAGTTCTCCCCAGTGATGAATGAACCCAGAAGCGATCAGCTCTGATCATTTCCTGGTTCAGAGCTGTAAATATCTGGTCTCTCTGATTGGGGAAGAAGCTGATCTATGCACAGTCAGCTTCAAAAGAGTGCAAATATTTTACCAATGCAAGGGTTTACCAAATCCTTAATGTTTCCTTAAAGAGAACCTGCCACCTGCACTATGTTATCATATATTACTATCATACTTGCTAAAGCAATGACGTTAAGTGAAATAAAAGGTTTTAAAAAATAAGTATTATAAAATAACTTTTAAAAACACAAAAAAATGCTTAAAGCCCCACACACATGCACATACGAATGCAAATACACACATTAGGTGCGCACACAAATTTAAAATGGCAGTAAAGCCTTTTATTAAACTTGTACCTACAGGTAAGGCTTACCTGTAGGCACAGTGAGTATTTCCTAAGCTTGCGCTGTTTAGGAAACATTCACACTTCATGCAGTCGATTTAATCACGGCTCGGCCAATCAGACGGCTGGAGCATGCAAACCTGGAAGGAAGACCGGTTAAAGATGGAAGTCCTGTCTACGATGATAGCGTGACACTGGAGGGCTTTGTTTTAAGGTAAGATTTTCATAATGTGCTAGTATGAGATGCATACTAGCACATTATACCTTTATCTTGCAGGTTTATTTTTTTTTAAAGGCTGTGGTTTACTACCGCTTTAAATGACAATTGTGTCACAGATGTTAGGTATCACAGCACACAGGCCAGAGTGAGCGCAATCATGTTATGGTCATCGTTTACTAATAAACTGTCTTGACATCTTATAATCCCTGCCTGGATTTTGGAGAATTTTGAAAGGTGACCATTTCTCGTTTGATGACTGACCCTTTAATGGCTTTGTTTCATCTGGTGGAGAGAGACACCCACAGTGCCTGTGTTTAGTGATTTGATGCCTACTTTAAATCATCATCTGGTAAGCAGATTTGACACACCTGGGTGTTTACTGCTCTTTTTCCCACGCAATGGAAATGGTGAAGGGTTCTCCATCTCTTCATACCTTCAATAAATGAACTTTTTCCTGGTTGAATAAGCGCTGCATTTTGGATTATATTTATTGTGTTTGGTGATCAACGAACTGTGCTGGCTGCTTTTTCATATTTTAGATGTTTTATTTATTTTAGCACCGATACCCACCCCTTGTTTTGTATCGTTTACTAATAACTCCAAATTGATGGTCTGTAAAGGCTTTTAAAGACTCCCTTATGGACAAATTTGGGTAGTGTAATTTTTCGCTGTTTTATGGAAGCATGCAATTTTATGGCTTGACATGTTTGGTATCTAACATTTTACAAAAAATGGGTATCATGTTGTGTTTGAGTGCATTAAAACTAATTTCAGTGAATTGAAATATGGGTTTAATAAACAGTTGCGCTAATATTGTGTAAACATACAAAATTGCAACTGCCACCATTTTATTCTATAGAGTCACCGCTTGTAAGTGACAAAAAAAAAGAACCATGGTCGATTCATATAAATATGAGTTTAACACTCTACTCTTTACATTTCTCTGTTCAGATATAGACAAATTATACTTTTCCAACTTTATCAAAGAAAAACTCTACTAATTAAAAAATACTATATACGGGTTGCCATTAAAGTCCCGCCAATTTCTGGCTGAACATCTGATTTCTAGTTGTCTCTGATATCAATACTATCTGAGTCTCTAAATTTGTTCTTGGTCAGCTCTTTAGAAAGTAAGGAATCCATTGGATCACCATGACAGGCAGCCAACTACTGTAGCATTTTTAGAGACAACAATGACAGTACAAGGTTACAGAAAAAGCTTACTTTATTCAATATCTATTATATCTTGATTTAGCAGTATAAATAGACATTTATTTCAGCAAAAGTGCATTCTTCTCACAATTTGTTCCCTGTATAACTGAACCTGGGAGCTCATACAGTAGCCGGTTTGGCATACAGAACAGCAGAGGTCGTTGATTAAATGGAGTGAGGAGAGCTTTATCTATGGATTGTCAGAAAATCAGTGGAGGCTAAATGTAGAATGTGATAAGATTGATTTACTAAAGAGACAGCAGTATATGGCTTCTAAGGCAACCTTCGACATTTTCACCCTGAGTTTTAATGGGCAGATAATGTGCTATTCTCTCTTATTTATTGGATATTGATTTTTTTTTTCCTTCAATCATCCCTGCATATCCAAGGAGGTTCTTTGAGATATTGCTTATATTTCCAAGTGTCAGCTATTGCCTGTTGAATTCTTAACCTTAGAACCTACATTTTCCTAAAAAATCTGACTATTGCAAGTCCATTTCTTCAAAGTCTTCAAGAGCAGCTACCTGTATTATGTACAATCACTTCATTTACTTTAATGTAAGTTTTATATAGACCATTCCAGCCAGTGTCGGGACAGGATCATCTAGACCCCAGGGTGAACATGCCAAACTGCACCCCCCAAGATGTATGAGTGATATGTGTCAGCAAAGATGCCCTCCCCCCCAAAAATTGAACACAAATCTGCATGCTTACCCCTAAGCATAAATTCCCCTTCCTCCCATAACAAATCCACCCCCCCAGCTGAAATCCCCCCTCCCAACCACCAATGCCCTCAATGCAAGCAAACTCCCCCCCACCACCAAAAAAAATCCCTCCTAGCACAAATCTTCTACTCAAATTTCCCCTCTGAGTACATATCCTCTCCCCCCACTCCAAATTCATCCTCCCAGCACAACAAATTCCCCCCCAATTCCCCCTCCTAGCACAAGTACCCTCCCCCTACAAAAAATGTCCCTACCTAACACAAATTCCCCCCAATCATCCTTACTAGCACAATTCCCCCCTCCAAACCCCCCCCAAAAAAAAATGCAAGCCATAAAGACATGGATGAGCAAGTTTGGGGTGGAGGAACTTGATTGGCCTGCACAGAGTTCTTACCTCAACCTAATAGAACACCTTTGGGATGAATAAGAACGGAGACTGCGAGCCATGCCTTCTTTCCAATATCAGTGCCTGACCTCACAAATGCGCTTCTGGAAGAATGGTCAAACATTTCCATAGACACACTTTTCTAAACCTTGCGGACAGCCTTTCCAGAAGAGTTGAAGCTGTTATAGCTGCAAAGGGTGGTCAAACTCAATACTAAACCCTACGGACCAAGACTGGGATGCCATTCATATGCATGTAAAAGCAGGTGCTTTTGGTAATATAGTGTATATTAGATGAAAAGTAAGACTATGGAGGCTGTCATTATTGGCTTCTCTTTCTGAAAATGTTAGTGGCCAGTAACAGCCAGTCACCTGGCTATTATGGTGAACCTTTTGCTTCAATATTTTGAGGTTTTTACTTGTTTAATAAGTATTTAGATCTTTGAATTGACTGACTTTTCAATCAACTGAGAAATATCACAGCCAGAGACTGCTAAGAAACCCAAATTATTAGACAGAGGTCAGTAATGACATGTATCTACTTCTTGTTAAGGCCTTATGCATACTAGGCATTTAGCCCCTGTGCCCTAGATTCTGGTATTTTTGTGTGGGTGGACGTGGAAGGCATATATGCACCATCTAGCCCTGCTACAGGTATCCTGTGAAAGTCTATAAGAGGCTCACAAAGTGGGCAGCTGGACAGACTGGAAGCCCGGAAAACAAATGCCTGGAATGCAGACCTGTGCCTTCCGCCCGCACAAAATATCTGAGGAATAGGGGCTAAACGCTCAGTGTGCCTAAGGGCTAGGCAGTCAATTTTTACCAGTTTCAGCATTAAAGGTTTTCACCTACTTTTCTTCAGAAGTAACCTTCTAATTCACTAAAGCTGTGCTAAGCACTTGCGTGTAAAACTCTTACTCTGTTTATTTTATTCATCTTTGTGTTTATTTTATCTAAAAACTGTAGAAATTTTCCAAATATGCATTTATTGTAAAACAGAAATATATATGACTAAAACTTGCTTGACACTTTATTGCCATCATTTGGTCAAAAGGTGTACTGTCACTGCTCTAAGTACTATGAGTGGTTAGGTAGCAATTCTGCTTGAGATGATCTACCCAAGAGAGTGTTGAGCACCACTAACAAAAGAGAGCAATCCATAAAGGAAATAGGATGGGGGGGGGATCAGGGGAGAAAAGTTATAATGTATAATTGATATAAGTGGTTAATGTATATAATAATTGCACACAACTCCAATGAGAGAGAACTGTCTGATCTAGAAATTTTCTGCAAGAAAACAAGTGCCGTGCCTTCATACTTGCACAGTACAAATGATTCTAGTAAAAATGTAACTGCCGCATAAGTATGGCTTGTTTGATTTTATAGTCCCACGAGCCAGACGTTGCAAGCCTTTAAATTAGCAGCACAATGTGACATTCATATTACAAATTAATCACTTATATAGCAGAAAATAAACATTTTTAGACTATGGTCTATGTGTCAGTGTACTATTGTACACCCTGATAAGAAAGAGGTAGCAGTATGCCAGTTGCACATTTTTCCACCTTTAATCATAGACATAGTAGGCTAAGCAGGCCCCCTTACTATCCTGACAATGTAATACAGAACATAAGTTAAAAGTCTAAATTATTTGACAGATTTGAAAGTTATAGCTTTCAGGGCTGTTCTCAGTGGTGCACATCCTAGATTGTAAGCTCTAACAAGCAGGGCCTTCTGATTCCTCCTGTATTGTAACTGTACTGTCTGCCCGCATGTTGTAAAGTGCTGTGCAAACAGTTGGCACTAAATAAATCCTGTTTAATAATAATAATGGTAACTGCTACATAAAGTATGTCTACATAAAGGTCATGCAACAATGCCTGTTAGCATAGTCAACTTAGTACACTACAAGGGACCAATGTTGTAGATAAAAGTTATAATTGTAGTAGTAATACGAATAACAATAATAGTAACAACAACCTTAATGTTATCAAAGGTCCGAAAAAGTTTTAGCTGAGGAGGAGCTCTAGGATCTTTGACTGTATTTAGCAAACAGGGTTAATTTCAGTCTGAAGCAGAAGTTAAAAGGCAATAAATCTACACTACTAGGACAGATAAGCAAATGCTTCTTAGAGCACAAAGATCTATGATTAGCAATGGCCCTGAGGTTTGACTTCATGTCTTCTTTACTAGAAACTTAACAGTTTTGTTTTCCTTAGCTACTGAGCCCCACAACCTTCAATCTCAGGCCCCCAGACCCCAAAGCAGCCTGCGCTATTGTTACTTGACCCAAGCACTATTTTGAACAACTCAATGTCTCAAGAGGACTAGAAAAGTACCTAGAAAGATATGAAGCTAGGCACCTAGCATTTTCAAGAGCAAGGCTGCATTAGTAGCCTCCATATTTTTTCATGACAGGCTACATTTAAATCATGTAAAATATGTTAATACAGTGAAGAACATCTCTGTCTCTGGAAAACTGGGAACACTATCCTTAATCTTCTTACCCTGCCATTAGAACTAATTATTGGCAGGTTGTTTTTAGCACTTTGATTGAAAGTTAGGGAGCAATTACAGGTGACAAGTGAAATGACAATTCTATGCTGGAAATGTTTAGCTATACTTAAGTCAAAAAAGTACACTCAATTTACCCTAATCTACATTCTCAGTAACCCATTGAAGCCAGATTACAGAGAGCTTCTCACATGGAGGATGGGTAGGTCTGCTTCCTGAGTCTGTTATGCACAACTTCCTCTCTTTGTTATTTGTATAATAAGTAAATTTTAAACTAACAAAGTAGGTTTGACTCTGGCTGATGCCTGTGATAAAGTAACTCCATTTAATTTAGTAGTGAAACTTTAATACAATTATACAGTAATACAATACTCTATGTAAAAGGATGCAAGGAGCATACAATGGGTATGTTCCCAGATGTTTTTTCCCAGAACACCAACAAAACAGGCTCACACAGCACACTAGCTCACTATAGCCAAGGCTGAATTTACACTTACTATCCACTTAGACCATCTATCTTGTGCTGTACCTCTCCTACCCCAGTTGACTGGCTAACTGTAGTATCACATACTAACAGGATAAGATGTATTAGAAACACAAGGAATGCCAAGTCTAGCATTAAAGATTTGTCCACTCTCTTTAAGTACACCTAGACCTTATATCTAAAAGAGCAGTGATCCTTTTTTGCTAGTATTTTGGATGTATGTATACAGACCCAAAATTAAGTACTCTAAGTATACAGTGCAGATTTTCACTATCAAAAATGCACAAACTGTGCAGCGACAGCAAAAATGAGGACCTAGACAGATTATTCTGCCAAACATGGCACAATCTGAAACCTTTTATTACGTACAAGAATGTGTTTCTATCAAGCAGAAACATGTTGCATGGAGGTTTACTGCACCTAGCAGCCATGCTGCATTGGGCCACAGCCTATGTTGACTGCGTAGAAATCCAGCTTTGACTATAGCAATGCCTACTGTTAGTAGAATCCAGAAAGGCTGCACCACTCCAATGCTCCAGGCCTCCCCTCCAGCCCTATAGGTATCATTTGCTGGCCAAAGAAGACCATCACCACTCTGTCACTGTAACAACCAAGGGCCTCACTCTTAATGATATCACAAATCTCTACAATCAAGCCTATGAGGGTAAAACACATCAGGGAGGAGTGGTTCTTGGGTGGGGACTTCCAGCATGCTTTGCCTGAATAAAGTTTTTTTTTTTTAAACTGACAACATCAGAGTGTGGCCCAAGACATAGCCATCCCTAGATGAAAAGACGGGAAGTCATAACCAGGTAGGCTATGATCCCTGTATGTATTTCAAGGCCTAATTTTTAATTTTAACTGAAACAAACCTTGAACAAAACAAATGTTTCATTCATTCACCAATAAAGGAACTCATCTACCCTGTTTCCCCCAAGTCTCTATAAAGAGAAAACAATATATCTTACAAACACTGTTGTATTTGCAGTAATTGGAACAACTGATTAATATAAAATAGTTACAATCACAGAAGCAAATTTCTGAAAATGTGTTTGTAATTGTAAGCCATTTAGGTATTATAACGGTGACATGTTCTTTTTAAGGTGATAGGATTTCTACTCTGACCCATCAAGACAGATTTAGTATGCCAACCAATTTATAAACATCTTAAAACATTATAAGAAGGAACTGACTATACAAACCTGGCAATACTTTCCATGCTAATTAAAGTGTAATCAATCACTAGCCAATGTGTGTCAAACAGGCAATAACTACAGAGTGTATTCAGGTATGTATTTAGTAATGGCAGTAAGTGAACTGCTAATGCTTTAGAGGAATATTACAACTGTACTGAAGTCAGAATGTTTTTTATATCTTTCATCTGAGTTGTACTACACAATGTACAGCCATACATATTTAGAAATATGGCACTGCAATCTCTTGTCAAATAATTTTACTCGCCTTCATAGGTGCAGGTTTAGAGCCTTAAAAACACAATAGATTCCTGCAGATAGATGTTTAAGGGGGCTCTAGGGCTAGAAAGTGTTTGGATAATGCAAGAGTCCAGCTTTTCTATTTGTCATACATCTTTCACATCATGCTGTCAGTCACAAAGATCAATTACAATTACTACAGTGAATCCATCAATAAGTAGGTGCATGATGTGGCAGAAGGAGATAACATATTGCAGTAAAAAGAAAATCAGGTATTACAGTGCAGTTCAATGAGCCTATTGTCCCTAAACCTCTCTGGTAGATGTCACATTCACATAACAGACTCTGGCTGCATAGATAACAAACCAGGCAAGATTTCAATTACACTTGCAAAATGTGTTGATAATCATCTTTTGATAACTGGTGCATTTGTTTTTTGATATGAGACGATATACGCAAGTTTGAAAGTTTAGATTGGTTTTTCGCACATGAAGTTCCAGCATCAATAACTAGAGTCATTTTATTGATGATATATATTTTACTTTGGTGAATATCACGTGTAGGGGATTTTGGTGTGCCAGTATTTCCAAATTCCTAAAACAAAGAAATGTACTCTACACTTAACCCCTATAAGTCTAAATCTCAACCTAACCCCTGAACCTAACCCTTAATAAAATTAGATTTTTTTTTTTTTTTTTACTGTCTAATGCTTCTTCACCTACATCACTGCACACTAACCATCCAGAAACTGCTTGGTAGGGGTGGCAAACTAACAACATAACTTAGCCACTTCTAAAACCCACTTGCAGTCTCAGTATTTTTGTTACATCACCCATGTAGCCTGGAGCCTGGAGAACTACTGGGTGAAGGGGGTGGGGAGTTTGTAAATGACAGCAGACAGGAAATGCTGAGCGATGCTTCCTGTCACACAGCTGGAAATTCTATTACAGTCATTGATGTAGAGAGAATTTAGTAGCATCAGTAGTAGAGCAAAAGACAAAGACAGTGAGGAGTAAATGAAGGATGGAAGTCTCCTTACCTACTGAAAGCCTAGATAAGTAATATAATAGAAGCTGGAGTTCCAATTTAAGCTTTTACACTCATCTTAAGTCCATAACCTCAATACTTAGCCCTTAAACGTCCATTACTCTCTTCAGTCTTGTAATGAGAGTGAGCACCACCGGGCTGTCCTCCATGCAGGCTACTCTTCAGCTAAAGATTGAAAGCTGGTCAACAACTTACTCTAACCTTTTAACTACATCTAGGATGATTTTCTTCAAATGTTTTTAACTTTTTATCATCCTGCTCAGTTCATTTTTCACATATTGATATATTTCTATATTATCTAAGCAGGTTACTGGCTTAGGCCATGCTCACACTTGTTTTGACAGCCCTTACTGTGCAAGAATTACAGATGGTCAATACATAAGGCTTGGAACTCTAAAAAGGCAGACATATCTTCAAATTCCTGAGAATGTTTTTAGTTGGCATTAGCCAAGCCATTGTTGGAAAAGTACAATATTTGTAGACAATAATTGACAATTCCAAAATTATCCTTAATCAGTTAGATCATTAGTATTAATTAAATTAAATTAGGTTTTCATTCATGGATTTCCTCACCCATTTGTCTATGCCTATCAAATACATTCCATTATATTTTGTTAAGTTCAGTTCATTAACATTCAATGGAACATCTGACATAAAAAGATGTTCCAGCACTAGTTGGTTGAAAGTGGCCAAAGGCCAACTTTGTAGATGATATGAGTAGCTCAGTTAATGCTTTTGACAATGGTGCCATGCAGGGGTTAATTCACAAATGATAATTAGCTATTCAAGCACAAGTGCTCATTATAGCACAGACAAATGTCCTAATATGTTACAAAACTCTGTGATTTTCCACTGGCAAAGAAAGGGAACATACCCTTTACTGTGCATTGACCATGCCTACATCATCCAAATTAGGGGGAACAGTTGCAGTAGTTCTCTGGTAGGTGTAGAAATTGAATAAGCTTAGGGAATCTCTTGTTACCCATTGTCTTCAATGATAGATCAGCCATATAAAGGAGACAGAGATTGCTAATTTTCAAAGGATCAGATCCAGGATCCGGGTTCTATTCCCATTTTCAAGCACATCAATTGTTCAGGGCACACAGGGTGAGCTCCCTAGTGTAGACAATGTTACACATATACTAATTTACAATGAGAAAATAGGAAACACTAGCAAACTGTATTACAACTTCCTAGCCACTAAACCATCTCTGAGTGCATTGACATTTCCGGTCAGTCCCAACTATGGTTGTTAGTACACCTTCCAGAGCAAGATTTTTGCTTGGTTGAGCTGAAAACATCTGGATTATGCAAGTGTCCCTCTCTGTGTATAGCAAACCTAATGCTATGTGCAATCATAGAGTTTTGAATATAGGATTGCCTGTTTTGTGTAAAAATGTAGGATTAGATGAGATATTTTCCAGGAGAATAGCAATTCTTTCATGGCAAAACTCACACGCCAATTTTGATTGAAATAAACAAATAATAAATTCTGGGTGCTGGGATTTATAAATTGCCAGATCACCATGGATTATGCAAATCTACATGCATATTCAATGGAAACAAGTCAATAAATATAGCACAGCAATTCACTTGGAAAGTATGTGCTTTATCCATTCCTACTCAATCCATCAAATGTGTAAACTGTGGGCCTGATTATTATGATTTTATAGAGCACATATTATACAAAAAATGCAAAATGGCAACGCAATCTATGAGTATCTATAGAGAACCCTAAGACATTCAATTCATTGAGGCAAACGTGTATAGGAAGATGGCATAATGGAGGTGTTTCTCATAACTACAAGTTAACTGCACCCTTTAATTTTATACCCAATACCTGAAAAAACGACAATTCTGGAATAAGATTGGTTGTTGTGTGAACTAATTTTTCCCCCTATTTTTACATATTTTTTTGCTCCTACAATGATTATCTCTGCTGCACAAAGGGGTGAAAAAACTGTTTTATGTAAAGATGTAAGTTCTTTCAACAGCTGCTTTAGAAATGGAAACAATCAACAGTTTTAATTGATATATGTAATCCATTAAAGATGTTCTTTAAAAAGCATGCAGTGGTAAACCAGCAGCAGGTGCAACGTGTGTTACAATAAATTGCAGACATTTTGTAAATAAATATAATAAATCATCTTTTTTAATTTAAAATTAAGATTTGATTATATTTTACAGAGCAAGAAAGGGCACACAGGCTTTCATTTTTTTTATTTGGTGCTATTTAGAATACACATACAAAATTTTCGTAGCTGTAAATTTGTGCAAACAGCTGAATTCAATCATTGCAACCAGCAGATGCCTACAGTAGGTATGAAACATATATAGATTAAAAAATGAATGGGTATAAAGACAATATGGTGGACAAATCTGTGAAGCTACAGGTGTACTAGGCTAGCTTCAATGATGATAACACATAACCTTCCAACTGAGACATTAATACAAGACACAACCTTACTAAAAGTCAAATAACACCATCCAAGGTGTCTGACGCTGAATATCTAATTGGCAGACAATTTCAAGAACCAGTGGAAAAATCCCAAAATCCTAATATCAATGAGTTTAAGACATTGGTTCACAAAGCCTACGAGATACTTCAACAAGAAAAGCTTAACGTTCAAATTAAAGTTTGCTGTTTCAGTACTAAATTCGGATTTGCTTCAATGTCATCCAAAAACAAAGAAGACCACCATTCCATGTCCTTGACGATGAGAAGCAAAGCATTGATGACCTTGGGCTTTTTGTAGAAAGGGATACATGTCAGAAGCAATAATTGACCCAGTTTCTTTTAAAGCAAGCATAGACTGATGGTCCATGAAGTTAAAGTAGATACATATGCATACCTTGAATGCAATATAATAATAACAGCAAGGAAACCTTGCTTCTGCAAGCTGTCATATACATTTGCATACATTAATTGAAGCTGATCATTTTCTAAAAATTCAAACATTAATCCCCTAAAATAAAAGCCTTTTCTAAACGTGGCTGTCGTTAAATGAATTTAGCGATGATTAAAAGCTCTACTAGATTTTTCAATGCTTTTGTGAAATATAAATGCATGGTGTATTGAAGATACATGCCAATACCTTCAGTACTCCGCACACAGCTCAGCCAAACCAGTCTCTGTTCCACTGTATTAAAATGAGCAAAACAAACAGCGCAATCACAACAGACAGAGAACAACTAGCACAGACCTAATCACTTACATCCATAACTTGGTGATGTTAATGCCTGCACTTGCAACCCTTGTAAAATATTAAAGACTTGAATATTGTCTCTTCCTTGGACTCCACTTTCTTTTAATAATACAGACCATATAGAAAAGCACTGATTTTATACAGCATAGGAAATTTTTTTAATTTTTTGTTTACGATTTAGCACAAACTGAATTTATTTTGCCTAAAATATTTAATGTCACCATAACATGTATGCATTCACTGTTGTTATATTATTATGCATGTCAAACTGTGTTCTTCTATACAGAATTACTAAAACCCCTAAAAATTAAAAGGAAACATACATACATAATTATTCAAAATAAATATAGACACGATTTGGTTCCATCAACAGCAGTTTTTAATCTGGTTATTTTAAATATGGTTGTAATTAAAAAAAAATCTTAACTGTTATTTTTTAAAATTAATTAGAGTGCATGGTTTTAAAGTTAGGTAAACAAAAATGTGTGTAATACATGAGCAGTGAAGTTAGTTTGCATTCATTTACATCTATGTAAAGGTTAACATTCTAGCATTTAAATTTTCCCAAAAAATCCTGGATGTGTTAACTTTGAAACATTAGAATGTCACAGTTCACTCTGCCAGGCTGGATTCCCTACTAACACAGTCTCAGCCAGGATTTGAACACCTGCAAAGGGAGAACAGCGCACCTATAACGTCTGTACACTATCAATCGCATACACTTTCAATTTTCCAAGCTATCTACACTGAGTTAAATCCTCAAATGCAATGCCCAGCTGGGAGAAATAAATTAAATTGTCATGCAAGACGAAAAGCATGTAAATGTTTTTGAGACTGTCTTCAATATTCATACCTGTCTTATCTCATAAATCCTGCTACAGTCACTATATATGTAAATACATTTTCCCAGCATAAAGCTGGGTGAAACACATTTAATATAAACACACTGTATAGAAATTACGTTTTTTTTTTTCTTTAAATGTAAACTTTTTTTTTCCCATTGGATGAAAAAGAACTCCTACCTGATATGGATGTGTCTGTCCAGCCAAGGCTCATTTTTTGATCATTTCAGCTGCTCGGAGTAGATATTCAGCTGTTCACAGCAGCACATCAGCACAGCACAGCCCCAATTCAGCACAGTCTCAACCTCCACATCAACATTTAGACACACCTCTCCCTCTATGTCATCTGCTACTCTCTGCTTCTCCAGAGTAAATGAACAGGACCTGAGCTGAATAATGGATACACTCACTTTCATCGTCATACATGAAAATTCACACACATTTTTCATTTTCTTTTTGTCTGCAGAAAGCCTTCTATTGGTTTCACAAATTAAAAGAAAAAAAAATCATCAACCTTTCTGCATGTGGGCTTTTTTGTGTTTTTATTTTTATTATTTTTAATTTGTTTTAATTTTTTTTTTCACCTGACTGCTGGTGGGATTTACTTTCAATGCAGGTTTTTTTTTTGTGTGTCAATTATACAGTATATACCATCATGAACAACGGGGCATTGGCTGAAAAATTCCAACCACATTCTTTACCTGAAATGTATTGCTGCTCACAGGTTATCTCTGGCAGTCCAGTAGATCTATGAATACTGTAGGTCAAAATTATTTGGATTTGTTGATGATGACTACATGCAACAAAAACTCTCTTTCAATAAAAGGGTACTTTATTATTTAAAAATATGATGTTGTAATCTATCTATCTATCTATCTATCTATCTATCTATCTATCTATCTATCTATCTATCTATCTATCTATCTATCAATCATTTATTTTCCTTTCCTTTAACTTTTACATACTGTCAATCATCCCTCCTCCAATTTTTCTTGCTCCTCCTATCTTACCTTTCCATGTCCCTTTCTTCCTTTATGCCTTGTTTCCTCTCTCCTCCCCCTACTACCCATTATATTTTCTTCTATTTTCTTTCGTACCCCCTTTCTCCCCTCTACCTTTCTATTCCTCCCTCCCATCCCTCTTTCTTTTTGTCACTTCCTTTTCCTTTCTTATTTCCTTTCCCCCAACCTTTCCTTCATTCATTTTACTTTTCTTTCCTCCTTTGCTTCTTTCCTTCCTTCCTTCCTTCCTTCCTTCCTTCCTTCCTTCCTTCCTTCCTTCCTTCCTTCCTTCCTTCCTTCCTTCCTTCCTTCCTTCCCTCTTCATGAATTATTTCCTTTTTCATTAACTTTTCTTCCCTTTCATCTTTTTCCTTTACACCTTTTCCTCCTCTCTACTTTTCTTTTCCTCCCTCCCCTCCACCTTTACCTTGTCTCCTTTTATTTTCTTTACTTCCTTCTTACTGTCTTTCTTTCTTCTCACCCTTCCTTCCTTCCTTCCTTCCTTCCTTCCTTCCTTCCTTCCTTCCTTCCTTCCTTCCTTCCTTCCTTCCTTCCTTCCTTCCTTCCTTCCTTCCTTCCTTCCTTCCTTCCTTCCCTTCCTTCCTTTCTCTTCCCTTTCATCTTCCTTTCCCTACACCTTTACCTTTTCTCCTTTTTATGCCACATCCGTAAATTGAAGAGGAAAAAAGGGGTACTAAATAAGTAAACAAAGGTCGGACTTTTGAGGCATAGAAACAATGGAGAAGTAACAAAAAATAAAGTTTATTGAAAAAAGTACATGGTATACAGTGTTCAAAAAGATCAAAAATCATACAAACTGATACAATTTGTACAATGAGCCCTTGTGCGTCTACACGTTTCACCGTTAGGCTTCTTCAGGACACGATCAAGGTTCAGAGATGTAACAAAGAATAGATATATATCTCATTTTCAGACAGTGAGATTCATTCTCCCTTTTCTATTCTTTTTTACGTCTCTTTGTATACCATGTACTTTTTTTCAATAAACTTTATTTTTTGTTACTTCTCCATTGTTTCTATGCCTCAAAAGTCCGACCTTTGATTACTTATTTAATACCCCTTTTTTCCTCCTTACATTTTCCTTCCCACTTTTTCCCTCCCTATCCTCTAACCATAACTTACCACTTACCATTCAATCTAACTCTAAATAGCCTCCTAAAACTGTGAAGTAGTGATGAACTGAACATACCTGAGTTTAGATCAGGGCAGTTTCCGCAAACATGACTAAAGTTCGGGTGCCAAACATGAAACCCATCAAAGTCAGTGGTTGCTGCGATGCAAAAAAAAGCAATGCCCAATGTGCAGGCTAAAATGCTGGAGCTTGTCAAACAAATTAAATGGGGGATGGGCATTGCCCTGGGGGACATATACCAAAGTAAAAAATGTTTTCAGCATGGTGAGGAGCAGGTAGTTTAGTAATGTTTAACCATTTGCCTACTGGGCACTTTTACCCCCTTCTTGCCCAGGCCAATTTTCAGCTTACAGGGCTGTTGCATTTTGAATGACATTCGCAAGGTCATGCAACACTGTACCCAAAATTGTTATCATTTTCTTCACACATGTAGGGCTTTCTTATGGTGGTATTTAATCACCACTGGGTTTTTTTATTTTTTCGCTAAACAAATGAAAACAAATGAAAAAAGACCAAAAATTTGGGGAAAAAAAACATCTTTCTTAGTTTCTGTTAGAAAATTTTGCAAACAGGTTATTTTTCTCCTTCACTGATGTGCGCTGATGAGGCTACACTGATGGGCACTGATAGGCTGCACTGATGGGCACTGGCGAGGTGGAATTGATGGGCACTGATAGGCTGCACTTATGGGCATTGATGAGATAGCCCTAGTGGGCACTGATGAGGAGGCACTGATGAGGCTTCACTGATAGGTGGCGCTGATGGGCACTGATAGGTGGCACTGACAGGCACTGATAGGCAGCACAAATGGGCATTGATAGGTGGCACTGATGGGTACAGATAGGTGGCACCAATGGACACTGAGAGGTGACACTGATGAGCACTGGTAGGTGGCACTGTTAGGTGACACTGATGAAGAGGCATTGATGAGCACTGATTGACAGCAGTGGTGGGCACTAATTGGCAGCACTAGTGGGCACAGATTGGCAGCACTAGTGGGCACTTTTGGGACTGCACTGATATTCAGTGTACATGTCCCTTTTACACAAGCCAATTATCGCCTCTCTTCTCCTCTCTTTATGCTGTCAGCATGAGGAAAGGAGTGCCAATAACCGGCTTCTATTGACATTCTTGATCAGCTGTGATTGGACACAGCTGATCATGTGGTAAAGAGCCGCTGTTTGGCTCTTTACCTCAATCTGTGATCAGCAGTGTCTGGAGGAGATTGTGATCACAGAGTGAGCCACCCGCTCCCTGCAGCAGTCGCATGGTGGGCACGATCACGGGAGGCCGTGAGATATGAAATATGATGTTATGTTGAGTAACTAGACACCAAACGTTAAATTTTAAATTTTAAGAGGAGGAGAGAGAAGCACCAAGCCAATCCTTTAAACAGCTGAGGAATTTATTCAGTATATAAGTATAAAACAACACTAAAAACTTGCTTAAAAAATGTTGGAGCACTTGTAGAGTGCTAGAGTGGGTGGGAGCTTCCATGTGTAGCGTCACAGAAGCACGGGAGGATCTTCGGAAAGTCTCTATTGAGGGATCCACGAGCGCGTGTGTTAGCCAAAGCTGGAGCCTCGATAAGCCTCATGGAGACGTCGGCTGTGTGTCCCTGGGTGGGAGTGGTCCAGGGTTGTCAAACTGGGGTGCCGCCATACGCTGTCTGGCCAATCAGAACAAGTTTTCGAAGGCATGGCCTCGCCTTCTTCATCAGCTGATCCTCTAACAGTCACATCACATTTATATAGAGGATACAATTAATCCACTCTGAGCCACAATTAGCGGTGTCAGCTGGGAAGATAATGATTTCAAAAGCTATATGCTGTAATTACAATCCACTCACCATTCACATGGTTGCACCTTCATGTATCAGCATGCAGATGTATGCCTTTTCATTTCAATTTTAAACTTTAATCTTTTTCATCAGATGGTTTAACGCTGAACATTATACCAATATTGTGTATGTGTTTCCTCCAAATTTAAAATTGCGCATGCCTGTAAAATGGCAAAAAGTATGATACCTAAAATTGTTCATAGGCGACATTTTAAAAGCCCTTACAGGTTATCAGTTTACAATTTAACATGATCTACAGCACTAAAATTATTGCTCTCTGACATTTGTAGCAATACCTCACATGTGTGGTGCAATCTTGTTTCACATATGCTAGTCAGACCTATGTGTGCATGTGCATTTGCGCATGAGCACAGAGAAATAGGGATGCTTTTAATTCCTTTTCTATTTTTATTGTTTTATAAAAAAGTTTCTATACTTCTTTTCATTTAAAGTTTTGCTATCACAAGGGGTAAACAAGCCCCTTGTGATAACTTTGGGCAGTAATAGGTGTTCGTTTTGGAGACATCAGGGGTCTATTAGACCCTCTGTTTATTACAGTTGTCATCCACTGGACCTGTGTTGGTGATAGAAATACAGGGCTTTTTTTTCAGCTGGAACTTGGTAAAACTCAGTTCCACCACCTCTGGCTTAGGCCACCTGCTCACCACTATCACTTTTAAGCACAGAAGTCCGGCTTCTGTGTTTACAAGTGACAGCTTGTCTCCCAAAGGCTCCCACAGATCTGATCTCCTGAGTGGCCCCCACTGAATGCAGGATGGGGACAAGGGAGATTCAGGTGCCTGGGGTGCAGTGCAGATGCTGACACCTCCAATGAATAAGTTTCCCACAAGTGATAAAGGTGGAGCCAACTACAGTTTGTGAGGAGGTAATAAAGCCAACTGGGTGCTTTAGCCTAATACAGAAACAAAAGTAAGACATGTGGAAGATAGTGGAGCTTTTAAGGAGATGGGGAGAAAATGGGGCATAGAAGTGGGGAGGGGTATTGCATGAAGAGGCCAGAGCTGAAAAGGGGCGGAAGTTAGATGTGGATGGGGGATGCAGAGGTAAGCAAAATTGGAAGAAGGCAGAACTCTGCACTCTGTATGCAGCTCATCATTCACATACGGGACAGTTCGCAAGTTCCTGGGTGCCCCTGTATTGTTAAAGGTGGGTTCCAGATTCTGATAAGCTCCCTGCCCACAGACTCTCACAATCACCAAGCTAGTGTTGAGGGGAAGAGGTTCTTGTCCCCATCAACATTGGTACAAGGTGCTTTGCCAAGAATGTCCCCCCTGGCAAGGTACCCCCCTATGTTGAGGGCATGTGGCCAGGTATGGTTTAGGAGGGAGGGTCGCATGATAACCCCCTTTTATTGCCTGTCAGGCTGCACACTAGGATGTGGGGTTTTTTTTTGGGGGGGGGGTCACACTTTTTAAAATATGTTTGCATGGGGTCTCCTCTTAAAAGGAATTTGGGGAAACCTCACACATTTCTTTTTTGTTTACAAACTTTTGATTGAAAAAAAAGTAAAAAATAACAGTATACAAGAAGAGACAAGTGCCACACAGATGACATAGGGATATAAAACAATACAGTAAGATTGTAATAAGGTGATGTATGTATACCGAGATGCTCAATATAACTGTCAAAGAAACTGGATCACCAAATAAGGGATGTCCATTGGCAAACAAATCAAAAGCCAAAGGGGTATATTACAATCTGTAAATGGACAAAGAGTGTGTATCATATAAAGACTTTATAGCATCTCAAAAGAAAACAACATTGAAAACCAAAAAGAAAACACTGTCCACAAGAGAAGAAAAAGAACAAATCAAGCATAAATCCATTACATGAGGACCAAATGTCATGGAGCCCATAGTCGCTGGAATCAACTCAATCTGAGTGGTAGTAAATGAACCATGGGTCCCATTTTGCATCAAAAGAAGATTTGGAATCATGTAATGTATGAAAAAAAATTTCCATCAACATAATTTGGTCAATACTTGGGAAAAAGGTACCACATTCAACTTCCAGTTTAGGGCCATTGCATAGCTACACATGTGGTATGTATAAGTCTCAACAGATGTTTGGGGACATCAGGGATTTTACCAAACAGACGGCAATGTTTGTGCGTCAGAGCAAGTTGTCTGCCCGCCAACGTGTCAATCAGGGTGAATAACTCTTTGTAGGTTGTAATCTATCAGACTCCCAAAATACGTGTAAGAAGGAACCAGGGAGAACACAGCCACAAAAGCAGGAGGGGAAGTGCGCATGCGCGCGGCGCCGAGATCCGTCATGCACTGACTGGGCTCCGCTCACCTCCGGCCAAAAAAGCTTTCAATTGAGCTACAGAGGACGATCGGACCGTCATCCGACTAACATCACGGCACTCGGGAGCGGATGATGCAGCGGAGAGCGGCGGGGAACACTAACAACAACCGCAAACCCCCCCAGCAACTCAGAACAACCCGGGCATCCAGGAGCAGCCCTCCTCACCTAAGATGGCGCCGGGGAAGGGAGACACTGCACGCGGCGGTACGCAGACACAGCGGCAGACCCTGCAGACCACAACACAGCAAGGAGGGGGGAGTGCAGACTACGGCAGCCCTCCAGCCCATTCTCAGAACTGGGCAACTCAGCAGAAGAACCAGGGAACCACAGAACAGGTTAGTCCCCTGACACAGCAGCGGCCCCCCAGTCCAAGATGGCGCCTGATGCAGGAGATATACCATATGGAGGAGGTCAGAAACAGCAGACGGAGCTAACCTGCCCAGCAATTACATTCCTAGCAGAAGTACACAGAGCCCTTCTCATCCCAATCCGAGAAAGGGCCTTCGTCCCCACATAGTGAGCACCCACAGCTGTCCCCCTTGTCAGGCTCTCTGGACAGACCCCTACTATTTACTGACTCCCCAGCCTCCTCCACAGATAGGCAAATGTCAGAGATCGCTGAAATAGCCTTAAGCCAAAACAGTGAGGCTTGTTCACAACCACTTGCCCCCACAGCTGGATACTCAGGAGACACAGTTCTTCTCGCTAGATTTTCAGCACTTCTGCAACAGGAACTATCTAAAGCATGCACCATAATCACTACGGGCATGAAAGATGATTTTCAAAACATAGGGGAGAGATTGGACACAATAGAGTCCAAGATGGACGGGACAGTAAAGCGAGTGAATCAAAAACTCCAAAATGATCATGTCTCTACAGGACCAATTGGACCAAGCAAATGCAAAAATAGAGGACTTAGAAAACAGGTCTAGGAGGTATAACTTCCGCGTGCGGGGCCTCCCAGAATTGGAAATGGACCTAGAAGAATCGATCCGTACTTTAATGAAACAACTGATACCGGACATTGCTCCCCACCAGTTAGAATTAGACAGGGTGCATCGTGCCCTGACAGCCCCCAGATCGAATGGCCTACCACGCGATGGGATAGTTAAGCCTCATTTCTACCGCATCAAAGAAAAGATTATGCTAGAGGCAAGAAACCAAAGAGACATATATATCTCAGGACATCCGATCCAGATTTTTGCGGACATAGCTCAGATAACGATCCAGAAAAGGAGGGCATTGAAGCCGCTTCTTAATCAACTCATCACCCGACAGATTAAATACAGGTGGTCGTTTCCATTTCGATTGTCATTTTCCTACAAAGGCAAATCCCATTCCTTTGCTACCTTCCAGACCGGTGAAGCTTTACTACAGGATTTGGGACTTATTTCATCAGAACCACAAGAGACCAGCACCCAGATTGACGAGGGATGACCTATCTCCCCCCTATGGTCCCAGCAGAGAAGATCAAGAGCCAGGAACTCTCCATCAGGCACCTGAATCCCGCCTAATGCAGTAGCTAAAAAAAATTGGTCCTAGAGACCGAGACCCCAATAGTTGGTCGGCGACCACATTTGAAAACCCAGATATCTATATCTGGTTGTTCCTCTTGTTCCTGTTCTACACTGACTTGACTGTAGACGTTATTTGAGGTTACAAGTTATGTTGAATATGTTTCCCGGATGGGATGACTGCTGCTGAGTGTGGCGTTACCCCTATTTCTTTTCTATTTTTTAAATTTTTTTCTCTCATGTAGATGTTTTTTGGTTTTTACTTTGTACTACGCATTTTAGAGGGGGGGGGGGGGGCAGGGGAGGATGATGATGCCCACCGCCCTCTCTGCTCCTCATCGTCTTTTTCACAATCTTACGGCGGGTGAATCCCGTTCGTCCTCTCCTAACGACAGAAAACTAGAGCCGGAGGTGAACCACATGCCACTTGAGATGAACTTGTCCCCGCTGAGTGGGGGGAGACAACTTCACAACAACCACACAGGGGAATAATACCCCTGCAGTCACACTGCGATGCGGTGTGCAGGTGCCTTTTTGGTGCCCTTTTTGTTTCACTCAGTCTTTTTTTCTCTTTTTTCCTATTTTTTTGGATTCTCTTTTTTTCACGAGTCCTACCTGTTAATACAATTAAACTTAATGCTTCATTATAAATGTTCTAATAATTCTAACTATGCCTTTTTTCCTCTCTTTTATCCCACCTCTTCCCTGGATGCACTCCTACACCAAGTAAGGGTCCTAGAGTATGATTCCGAAGATTCCCGACCAGACCTCTTAAAGCATCAAAAACGTGAGTACAGCCTGCCAAACCAGCATGACCGGTAAAAATCAACCTACTTACACTATATTGACACATAATGCACAGGGCTTAAACTCCCCAATAAAACGGACCAAGGCTTTTCAGCAATACCACAAAATGGGGACGGATATCATGTTCATACAGGAGACACACTTTTCAAGAACTTCAGCCCCAAAGCATCTCAATGCAAGATACCCGACAGCTTATCTGTCTAACGAACCGGATAAAAAAAGAGGAGTTGCTATATGTTTTGCCAAACGGGTCCCCTTCACTCCCACTAATGTGATAAGAGATAGGGCCGTTACATTATGGTCGCTGGTAAGATTAATGAGAGTGTGGTCACTTTTCTTTCCTATTACGCCCACAATGTGGGACAGTTAAATTTCTTTCAAACAATGCTTGAAGTTATAATGCCCCACCTAGTGGGGCATGTGATGCTAGGTGGGGGCAGCAACACCTCTCTTGACCAGATTCTAGATAAGTCAGACCCTCGAAAGACGATCCCGAAACATATCCCTAAACAAAGCAGTACATTAACACACTTATTACACAGTTACGATCTTGTCGATCTCTGGAGGGACACCCATCCCACAGTTTGTGATTTCACGTTCTACTCACAAATCCATAAAACATATTCGCGCATCGACCATCTCCTTACGTTATCGCCTCTGCTACCGTACATTTCATCGACTAACATAGTACCTATCGCATGGTCGGACCATTCCGCGGTCCAAGTTGTTCTAACAAATCTCTGGTCTAAGACACGACAGCTGTCTTGGCAATTAAATGAGTCACTACTGAGTGATCCTATAATTGCCAAAGAAGTAGAAAAAGCCATACAACAATATTTTCAAGACAACACCTCCTCGACCTCTTCCCCAGCGATGGTTAGGGCAGCCCACAAGGCTACCATACGTGGCAAATTAATGCAGCTAGCTACTAAAGTCAAAAGGGAACTCACACAAACTATACAACAACAAGAGGAAGAGTTACATCGACTCACGCGCAAACAAAAATCCAACCCACATATTGATATTAGGAACCAGATTGATATAGCTAGAACAGCATTAACCACTTCAATACCAGGCACTTAGACACCTTCCCGCCCAGGCCAATTTTCAGCTTTCAGCGCTGTTGCAATTTGAATGACAATTGCGCGGTCATGCTACACTGTACCCAAACAAATTTTTTATCATTTTGTTCCCACAAATAGAGCTTTCTTTTGGTGGTATTTGATCACCTCTGTGGTTTTTATTTTTTGCGCAACAAATAAAAAAAGACCGAAAATTTTGAAAAAAAACAAGTTTTTCTTTGTTTCTGTTAAAACTTTTTGTAAATAAGTACGTTTTCTTCTTCAATGACAGGCATTGATATGGCTGCACTGACGGGCACTCATACGGCGGCACTGATGGGCACCGATGAGGTGGCACCAATGAGGTGGCACTGATGAGGTGGCACTGATGGGCACTGATGATGGGCACTGATAGGCAGCACTGATGGGCACTGATAGGTGACACTGATGGGCACTGATAGGTGGCACTGGTATGTGGCACTGATGGGCACTCATAGGTGGCACAGATGGGCACTTATAGGCGGCACTGATGGGCACTCGTAGGTGGCATTGATGGGGACTCGTAGGTGGCATTGATGGTTACTTATGGGTGGCACTGATAGTTGGCACAGATGGGCATGGATGGGCACTGATAGATGGGCACTTATGGGCATGGATGGGCACTGACAGGTGGCATGAATGGACACTGATGGCACTGCTTGTTTGCAGTGATGCCCCTAAGGGTGGCATTGCTGGGCATCACTGCAACATAATGGTGCCAATCAGTGCCCATTTGTGGGCACTGATTGGCACAGATTTGGTACACTGGGCACATGTGGATGGCCATGGGGTACATACCTGGCCATCCACATGTTGCCCCTTCCCTGGTGGTCCTAGTGGCAATCCCTGGTGGTCCAGTGTGGTGATCTGCGGGGGGGCTGCGCTGATAAACAATCAGCGCAGACCCCCCCTGCCAGGAGAGCCACCGATCGGCTCTCCTCTACTCGCGTCTATCAGACGCGAGTGAGGAGGAGCCGATCAACGGCTCTTCCTATTGACAGCGTGATCAGCCGTGATTGGACACGGCTGATCACGTCCTCCGCTGGAGGCTCTTTACCAAGATCGGTGTAGCGGTGTGTCAGACTGACACACCGCTCCACCGATCGCCGCGATGCGCGCCCCCCGGGGCGCGCTGCGGCATGTTATCCTGCTGGACGTCATATGACGTCCAGTCAGGATAACAGAACCACTTCCCGGACGTCAATCCGCTATAGGGTGGGCGGGAAGTGGTTAAACTTGAGCCTCATTACAAAAGCAGAAAAATACATTCGATGGGCTAAACATCGTTATTATACAATGGGAGATAAACCTAATAGACTATTGGCAAGAAAACTTAGTCCCAGACCATACAATCCCGCGCTCCCCAAATTAAGATTACAGACTGGACAAGTGACACAAAACCCTCAGCTTATACTGCAGAAATTCTTTACATTCTATTCTAAACTTTATGACTCTCCTAAAAACTTCAGCGAGAATAAGGTTGAAGAATTTCTGAGAGACATGTCGCTCCCAACATTATCTAATGACCATACAGAGGTGATGGAGGCAGAGTTTACAGCGAATGAAGTGGCGGCGGCCATTAAATCCCTGAACCTGTCAAAGTCACCGGGTCAAGATGGATTTTCAGGCCACTATTACCGCAAATATACAGAAGTTCTGGTTCCTCACCTTTGCTCTTTTTACAATTCACTAAGAAAAGGGTCCCTGTTACCACTTCACGAAAACAGGGCCTTCATACATGTTATCCCCAAGCCAAACAAAGACCATGGGGACTGCACGAACTACCGCCCCATATCGTTGATTAACGTTGATCTCAAAATATTGACCAAAATATTGACAATTCGTATGAACTCGTTCATATCGCAATACATTCACCCCGACCAGACGGGATTTGTTCCAAATAGACAAGCCCCGGATCAGACTAGACGCATCATAGACATCATTTCTGCTTTGAACTCAGGCTGGGATGGAGGGGGCCAGAGAGGGGCATTATTGGTCTCATTAGACCTACACAAAGCATTTTATTCACTATCCTGGGACTACCTTTTCTTTATTCTAAGAAAATACGGATTTGGATCGAATTTCCTGACCACACTTAAAATAATCTATAGCGACCCTACGGCAAATCTTGTAGTTAAGGGCTACCAATCCCAAAACATAAATATACTCAGAGGGACCAGACAGGGCTGCCCCCTATCTCCCCTATTATTTATTCTGGCTTTGGAGCCGTTGGCCATCAAAATTCGTGAACATCAGCATATACTGGGAGTGAGATGCGGTGATCGTGAACACAAATGCGCACTGTTCGCGAATGATATTCTGCTACTCCTTTCCTCCCCAGTCACCTCCTTACCCAACCTGCAGGTAGTATTGAGACACTTCACAGAATTTTCGGGACTCAAAGTAAATCACTCTAAATCTCAGGCGCTCAGTGTCTCTTTACAGACACACATAGTTCATGCCCTGCAACAATCTTTTCCATTTAAATGGCAGAAGGAGACCTTGCCGTACTTGGGCATCCTCCTGACTCCCACTCTTACAACACTGTACAAACATAACTATCCCCCACTATTTAGGAAAATAATAGAAGATCTCAAAAAATGGTCACATAACCCTCCATCATGGCTTGGTAGGCTGTACTCAGTTAAAATGATTGTCTTACTGAAGGTGCTATACTTATTCATGACTGTTCTGATAGCGATAATAAGAAAAAATTTACAGAAATTCCAGACAAGATTGTTAGATTATATATGGGGACACAGGAGACCTAGGGTGAACAGGCGAACATTATATACACCAAAACTGAGAGAGGGCCTGGGAATGCCTGACTTACTAAAATACTTTCAGGCAGCACAAATGTCCGAATTAATTTGATTCCACACACAACAGTCTAGACCGCTCGATTGGATGTCGATTGAGTCCTCTCTATATCCGGACAGGGAGATCAGTCACTTTATGTGGATGAAGGCGAACGATAGGCCGGTTATATTATGCCCGAGCTTGTCATTCTCCTTAGAGTTGTGGGATCAACTGGCAACCACCCATAAGTTTAAGTCTCAGCACACCCCCTTAGCCCCAATATTTGGAAATGCTTTGTTCACCCCGGGTCTCCATCCCAAAAATTTCTCGTAGTGGACCAACAAGGGTTTGCTGCGTATAGCGGATTTCTGTGATCACAGAGGTGCTTTATCGAAATCAGCCTTACAGGAAAAACACGACCTTCCAAATTCTGAACGTTTCCGTTATACACAGATAGCACATTTCTTGGCGACGCTGAATCGCACCTCTGATCTCACCACTTTCTCCTCAATGGAAAATCTCTGTAGGACTTTCGATACGCACACTGGCCACATATCACTGATATATAACATCTTGACCTTGACTTCCCAAAAATTATTTTATATGCACAAGTGGGAGCAAGATATGGACACAGACTTGGCACCGGAAGAATGGAGCAAAATAATACAGAACGCATCTAAATCGTTTATTAATACCTCTTTGATAGAGGCGAACTATAAAGTATTGATGCAGTGGTACATGGTCCCGGAGAGAATAGCAACTTTTGTCCCAGGGGCGTCCCCCCGGTGCTTTAGAGGATGTAATACAGATGACACCATGTACCACACTTGGTGGACATGTCCAAAAGTGAGGAGATTTTGGATACGTACATACAACCTAATTTATTCCCTCACGCAAGTGAACCTACTTAAATCACCTCTGCACGCGCTGTTGGGACGCCCAGTGGAGGGGGCATCAAAACCTCATCACATATATATTTGTGGCGGCCAGAATTTCGATTTCAAGTCTTGGAGGTCCCACTCGGTTCTTTTTTACTTACTAAAAGCTAAACTCTCATGGATAATGGTAAATGAACGCCTTTCGGCAATTTTGAAGGATAAGTATACTGGGTTCAATAAAATATGGGAACCCTGGATCAGGTACCTTACAACTACGTAGGACACCTGGTAATTGAAGCATTTGCTACCTGTAGGAGTGCATCCACCCCTCCTCCCCACCTTTTACCCCCTTTTTTTCTAGCCTCTTTTTCTTTTTTCTTCTTGGGCAGTTCTCTATTACTGCTTCTTCCATCTCCTTTCTCTTACTTCTCTCTCTTGCTTCTTTTATCAGATAAGTATGGCATTGCGTGGCCCCTGACACCATGAGGGGGCGTGGGGTCCACGCGAGAGCCCAATTAACGGGTTGAAAGCTGGTCTAGGTCCCGACCAGAATAGACGTAAAATAAAATAAGTAAGCTATATAGTATTTAAGAAATAATAGCTCTATAATTGACCTACGGAGTTTTATTTAGGTACAAATATTTTTCTTACTTGCAAAAAACAAAAAAGAAATGAGTATGGATTTGTGAGGATGACACCACCACTGAGTCACAGTGATCTCCCAAGGGGGTGACTGGTGATGGGAGACATTACCTCTTGTCCCATTTGATAATCCTTACAAACCATACAAATGTGTTGTAACTGTAAGGTTAATGCACGACTATGTAAGCTGTAATCATCTTAATCACAGTCTATGATACCTGTTGATGTACGACATATGCTGTTCACCCTTTTGTATGTTGAAAAAATTGAATAAACATCATTGTTTAAAAAAAAAAAAGCAGGAGGGGGATACTTAAAAAGTAAACAACATCAGCTCCTACCATCATTGCCAGCTCCTGTTGCTTGTGCTACACTCCCTTCATTACCAGCTCCTTCCATTTTTCCAGTCTCTCAACACTACCAGATCCTGACAGATCCTGGCAGACCAGATCTCCTGGCCTGCAATCATTACAAGCTCCTGCCACCTCTGCTGAACTGTCACTATTGCCAGCATTTGCCACCTTTCTTTGCCTGCTACAGATACCATCTCCCGCCACCTCTGCTGGCCTTCCATCATTATCAGTTCTTGTCATCTCTCCTGGCCTGCCATTATTACCATCATCTGCCACCTCTGCTGAACTGTCAGCATTATCATCTTCTGCCAACTCTTGGACTGCTACCATTATTATTTCATGCCTCCCTTACCAGATGCTGCTACCTTTCCTGGCCTGCCAACATTACTAACTCATCCAACCTCTACTGGCCTGCCACTATGGATGACATAAAGATAACCAAATTTAGTTTAAGGCAGGTTCAGCAAACATTACAAGGAGTTCGGGTGCCTGAAGTAAATGGGAGCCAAGTATTGAAACTAAGTTCTAGCAATTTTCTAGGCTAATAAACAATGGAAGTTCAAACATATGCATAGGGAGCTGGGCACTGGGAAAAAATTGTAAAAGAAATTTGTAAAAACAAATATTCTGTTTGGCAGGAGTGATTTTAATAATATTTAAAGTAAAACTTTAAAATGCAAAAAAATGTTAAACATTTTTAATAACTTACCTGGGAGATGCCCTTAACCTACCTGTGAAGTGGCACATCTGTATGAGATATACAACCTACTACAGCATCAGCTGCTTTAGTTCTGTTTGTAAATGAAGTGTGGATTGCCTTCATATATAAGATGCTTATTCTAGATCTGAGATAGATGTTATACAAAAAAACAATAGCAGGGGGTTCTACTAAAAATGCACATCATACACTTTTCCTTGATGAGGGCCTGGTTTGGATGTCACCCCACAGAAAAAAGAAAAGGAATTGGGGTCCCTTTCCAGGAGGGAACCTTTCCAGAGCTGGTAAAGCTCCTCTTCCACACAATCCTGGCCCAGTGGTTGTGGGGGTCTGCTGACAGTGAGCTTATCAGAATCTGAAAGCCTTCTTTAATAATAGGATACCACCCTTTCCCCCAGTGTATATAAATAAGTATGTACCCCTAATTGTTCACAACATAAAAGTAAACATTAATTAAAAACAATTACATTGTTTTTGACAAGTCCTTCATAAAAACAAAATGTCCCATGATGTTGATTTATTGTCAATTATCTATGTGCAGTGAGGTCCAACAATCTGGTGACATTGGCGGTTTCTTCATAGTGCCTCTTTAAAATGCACTTTACTTTGCAACCTAATAAAGCTGCTTATATACTGCACAGCTACTATACACTATTTTTGGCTATTATTCTGAAATATTATACTCTCATTTTTATTTGTATTTTATTTGTATAAAAACTTCCTTGTCTTTCCCTCTTACATTGTGAACTAATAATTAGGAAAAAAATGTTATTTGAATTACTAATAAATGACAGCTCTCATTGCTTCCTACTGTTTATAAACAAACATCTGGATTTCCCTTAATCCATAGCAAACCCTTTTCCTAAATTAGGATCTGTTATAGATGTTAATGGGGCTTGAGGTCCCCCCAAATTCTATAAAAAACTGCTGACACATCCAATCCTCTCGCTAACTTGCCACAAATGACAAATCTATAGCTGACAGCCAAATGTAAACAAAGGGGTAGAGTATCCTTTCATATTAAAAAAAAAACATTTTTTTGCTTGGCGCATGTTCCCCATGGCAATGCCCATTCTCCATATTCTTTGTTTGACAATTTATTGCCTATTTGCCTTGAATATGGCCACATGTTGTTGACAAATGTTAGTAATTTTCTGAATGAATGTCCCATGAACCAAATCCAGACACGTTCATGTATTCCTAATCCTAACACTGTTCTGATAAAGAAAATGATTTATTATATGTTTTACTAATGATTTACTGTAATGGCATTATCAGGTATGTATATGGTAATGTTACATTAATATATCAGGTTGACTTGCTAGAATGATTTTGCAAGTTCTTGTTCCCCATCCTTGGAATGATCTGTTGTGCAGTGCAGAGAGACATTGAGTCTTCTAATATTCTCCAGCAGAGCATTTCATTCAGAGCACAAAAAACAGCTGATAAGCTGCTCCAAAAAAAAAAGAGTCTCTTGTAATGGTTTTATGTGGTGTTTGTGCAAATTCTTAAGTGAATATGTTAAAATGTAAAATGTTTACATTTTGGGAGGTCCTATATGGCAACTGTACAGGATTAGTACTTAGATGCCTCCCTGTCTAGGAAGACACTAGGCATTGGCACACCTAAGTTTTACTAAACCCAGGACCCTGCATTCATTATATCTGATCTCCCATGGAGGGTGGACTGGGAATATCTTAAGATGACCTTACGACACTTTGGGCTGGGACCTAAGATGTTCCACCGAATCTCATCCCTTTATTCTAATCCCTCAGCACTAATTAGAATTAATGGAACGTTGAGTGACCCCTTTGTCTTGCATAATGGAACCAGACAAGGCTGTCCTCTCTCCCCTCTCCTCTTTGCTATCACCTTAGAACCCTTCCTAGCTACAATTAGGCATAATGTTAATATTAAAGGCATACAAATAGGCAAAAGATTCCATAAATACGCGGCTTATGCGGATGACGTACTATTTTTTATTCAGCAACCACGCATCTCAATTCCCAACTTAATGTCTGAATTTTCTACCTTTCAATCCATCTCTAACTTCAAAATAAACTTATCTAAATCCAAAATATTAAACATTAATATCTCTAAGTCCGAGGTTCTTTCCCTTAAGCCCCTGTTTCCCTTTAAATGGGTATTGAAAAGCATGAAATACCTAGGTATATATCTGACTTCCAATCTTCATTCTTTATTTCGACACAATTATATCCCCTTGCTAAATAGGATCAGAGAGGATCTACGAAAATGGTCCAACTTATCACACACATGGTTGGGGAAAGTGAATATAATCAAAATGAATATACTACCCCGCATCCTTTTTCTCTTTCAAATGCTCCCAATGGGAGTACCAGTGGGGTTCTTCACTATATTACAAACTCTGATTTCCAGATTTATTTGGAAGAACGGTCATTCCAGGATATCGAGAGAGCTACTATTCCGCTCCAAATGCTCAGGCGGTCTAGCACTTCCTAATTTTAAGGCATACTATCAAGCGGTTATCTTGTCCAGGTTGGCTGATTGGAAATACGCTCTTAAATCGAAACTATGGGTACAAATTGAATATTTTTTAAGTGGAGTGGATCTCTCAGTAGCCCCCTGGATACCCGTTCTTGTAGGAACCTAGCTCGATCTACCTCGGTTCTCACTATATCCTCCTTAGATGTCTGGGACGCCCTGCACAAAAAATTCTCATGGAAGTATGATTCTCCTCTATTACCTCTCCTCAACCATAAATATTTCTTACCGGGCTTATTAGACCCAGGCTTTAAATCATGGGGATCGGAAGAGCCTCTTTTATTACATCATGTCCTCCGTGACAACGTACTTAAACCACTACATGTGATCCTTGCTCCTAAACCTACCACATTTCTAGATAAATGGAGATATCACCAATTACAACATTTCTTAGGATCCCTTCCTAACCCGCTTAGAGATCTGAGTGAATTAAATGCCATAGAAGAAATATTTTACCCAAAAGATCCCCCTTTACATGGAATTTCTCTATTTTACAAAGCTCTCATTGCACTTCAAAATCCCAACTTCCCACCTTTCCTGGCTAAATGGGAGTCTGACTTAGATTCCTCCCTTACAGATAATCAAAAGGATAAGATCCTCCAATTAGCCCATACTTCCTCATTGGCCTCAAAAATGTCAGAGGTCAACTATAAATTGCTTACTAGATGGCATTACACCCCAGCCAGAATACAACAAATGTTCCCCGCCAGTTCCCCATTATGCTGGAGGAACTGTGGGAACAAAGCTACTCACGCACACATCTGGTGGTTTTGCCCACTCATTCGACCTTATTGGGATGCCATCCGCAATTTAATAGTACAGATTTCGGATGTCAATATACCCAATGACCCGTGGACTATCCTTTTTCATTCTACCAAAACCCCCATAAGAATATATAAACGTTCAATTGTTCCTCATTTACTAAACACTGCCAAAGCTTTAATTCCTACTTTATGGGGTCAACCAACAATCCCTTCTACAAAAGTTTGGCTACAAATAGTCGATAAGGTACATCTTATGGAGAGCATTACCCACGACATTAGAGGTACCTCTAAGAAACATTCTCTAACCTGGGATTCTTGGATAAAATTTCAATCCACATCCGTTTATAAGGAACTTATAACGCAAACCCCTTAAATATTTCGACTAAGCTTAGCCAATTACACCTCAACATTTCATCCCCTTTCAATATGTAGACATGCATGCCAGCAACAACCCCCCCCCCCCACCCCCCCTTCTACCCTCTGCTTTTTTTTACCTTCCCTACTTTCCATTTTTTCTTCTACTCTCTCTTCTTTCATCTAATTTTTCTTAATTTTATTTTTTCTGCTTTTGTTTATCTCTCAGTTTCTATATACCAAAGTAAGGTTTTTCCTTTTTTATATTAATTCTGTTTTGTTTCAAGTGCTCACAAAGTATTAATCCTATGCTTTTTTTCTTTTTTTTTTTTTTTTTTGGTGTTATATTAACACTTTGTATAGCTTCTAAGCCAATTATTGAAGGGTTAGCTTATAACTACTCATTGTAATCTGTGAGTGCTGAAACTTTTGTTGTTGTGTTTTCAAGAATGCATCTATTCTGAGATATATGTATATCTTTGTTATATTTTTCCTTAATAAAAATTTATTAAACAAAAATCTGATCTCCCATGGAAATGCAATTATTTTATCAAATATAAACTGCTAAATATCTTTTCTCATCAGCAGTCTTGTGACTTCTATCAGTGTCTGGTTAAAGCTCATAGGAGGAGTTTTCATTCTGCTGTGACTATCCTATGAGGCTGCAGGACCCCTAACCATCTGTCTGGACAGTGCTAATTGGCCCTGTGCTGATTACATGTACTCTCCCAAGAAAAAAACAAACTCTCTAGTAATACACATCAAACTGAGCATGTTCAGCTTGTCCCCTAGGCTCTGTTCTATCAGGATGACAGATAGCAATGCTATTAATTAGTCCTAATTAGTTTCCTATTTATCTTCAACAAATGTTATTGATACAGATGATTATTTAGAGTAAAATGAAATAACATTATAAAATATGTAATATGTAAAAAAAAGTACTGTTGAAAGTGCATATCATCAGAAACAATGACCAATCAACCTAAAACCGGAGTGTATTATTGTCTTACCCAGTGTTTCTCAACTGCAGTCCTCAAGGCGCCCAACAGGTTATGTTTTCAGGATTTCCCTCGGATGAAACTGCTGTAGTAATTACTAAGGCAGTGAAACTGATCAAATCACCTGTGCAAAATAATGAAAAGCCTGAAAACATGACCTGTTGGGGCACCTTGAGGACTGGAGTTGAGAAACACTGGTCTTACCCATGGAATTCACTTTAATACAGAAAATATTTTAGAATACAAACCCTTTAGTGAAACAATTGGTTGGTGGACCACAAGATAAAAAAAAACTTTTAGGTAGGGTAAGAGACAGCTGTAAGAGACAGTAGGGAGCTATATGAATACTTTCCTCCAGATAGATTGACACAGGTTTGCTTTAAAAAAGAGTAATGGAGTAATGTGAATGAAATCTCCAAAGGGTAAATAAAATGGTAGCTAACAGCAGCTATATGCTTCTCTCTCTCTACAAATTTACTTTAATAAGCAATATTGCTGCATTGTCCAGCATTAAACATAAACCTTTTGTTGATGTAGCAGGTTTCAACACAAATGAAGAGTTTGCATAATATCTATTGTGGGTTTCAAAATCAGTGCAGGATCAAAACATACTTAGTTGCTGGCCTCCCTTCTCCCACTCTCCCTGTGCTTTAGTATTGGTCATTTAAGCTACCAATGGGTGGCTATGAGTGGCGGAAATCTAACACTGCACATCACCCTGAACACACCATCCCCACCATGAAACATGGTGGTGGCAGCATCATGTTGTGCGGATGCTTTTCTTCAGCAGGGACAGAGAAGCTGGTCAGAGTTGATGGGAATATGAAGGGAGCCAAATACAGGGCAATTTTAGAAGGCAACCTTAGAAGAAAAATCTGCAAAAGACTTGAGACTTGAGGCAGAGGTTCACCTTGCAGCAGAACAACAACCCTAAACATACAACCAGAGATACGATGGAATGGTTTACATCAAAGCATATTTATGTGTTAGAATGGCCCAGTCAAAGTCTAAACCTAAATTCAATTGAGAATCTGTGGCAAGACCTGAAAATTACTGATGTTTACAGACACTCTCTATCCATTCTGACAGAGCTTGAGCTATTTTTTAAAGAAGAATGGGCAAACATTTCACTCTCTAGATTGTAGAGACATCCCCACAAGGACTTGCAGCTGTAATTGCAGTGAAAGGTGATTCTACACAGTATTGACTCAGGGGGGCTGAATACAAATGCATGCCATACTTTTCACAGATTTATTTCTAAAAAAATTGAAAACCATTTATCATTTTCCTTCCACTTCACAATTATGTGCCACTTTGTGTTGGTCTATCACATAAAATCCCAATAAAATACGTTTTTGATTGTAACATGACAAAATGTGAAAAATTTTAAGGGGGTATGAATACAATTTCAAGGCACTGTGCAGTGAGCCAGAGCCAGTTTGCAGATGGCTCCAAATTCCTGCAATTCCCAGTGATTGCCAGTTTAATTTTGGTAAATGGGCAATCACTCCCACTTTATTTCACTCTCTCTAAATAACTGCTTCCATAAATGTAGGGCTGCGGAAATTAACGATTAATTCCTCCACTAATCATTAATTTTTTTGATCGATCAAAATTCTTTTGATCGGTACTCACCTCTCCGCCGGCTTCCGGGTCTTCAGGGAGTTCCGTCGGAACTCCTCCCCCTCCCTTTGGAAGGGGGAGGAGTCCGGTGACGTTGATGTCCGTGACGTCACCGGACTCCTCCCCCTTCCCCAAGTGCCTCCGTCTGCTAACAAAGGGAAGGGGGGAGGAGTCCGATGACGTCATGTCTGTGACATCACCGGATAGCCTGGACAGTGATGGTAAATATGGATGTGGTTAACTGGGATCATTCAGTGAGCTAAGTGTAGGCAAATTTGAAAACCTCAGTTTTTAACATTGTTGTCCTTAGAGGCTGATAAGCTGTGATATTTTTGCCGTGTGGATCGGCTTCTGCTGTTGCCATGACGGCGGCGCTTGCTTTTGATTGACGTGTGACGTCCTAGCCATGCCCCGCTATGTCCGGCTTCGGCCGTTGCCATAAAAACGATGCTATTTAAATAGACTGTAATATACTAGATAAGTTTTATAATTAAAGTTAAACTAACTTTCTATGTTTTTCTTAAAGTTTAATAAAAAAAAAATACTTACTTCAGTGCTACAGTTTGAATTTAAAACATATTTGTGTGAACTGTGAAGTTAAGTCATGGATTGTGGAAACTAACTAGTGTCGGGTGATTGTATATAGTGTATACCACATTTACCACTGACTAATGTAGAGTTGCAATGCAAGGAGATCAGCTAAAAGTAGTTGGATCTGTATGTGCATTATAATTAATTGAAATTAGTCGATTAATCAATTAAAAAAAATTGATTAATCGAACATGAAAATTTTAATCAGTAACAGCCCTAATTACAAGAGATGTAAACATCTAGGAATAGTGCATGACAAGTCCTCTTTATGGAGAGATGTGGGGAGCAGGCTTTCCATTTCAGGCTTTCCAGATGAGTCCCTGTCATTGTTTACTTCTGCCGGCCCGGACGTGAGGTCATAACGTCGCACCCGGGCCTCTGAGAGTCATAGAGACTGCTGGGGACCATCTGTCCCTCAGTTTTCTCTATGGCTACCTTCTGGCACTGGCAGATTCTTTCTCTGGCTCACCGATCGAGCGAGCCGGAAGAAGCACCGGAGCGTGGCGATGCCTGTAAAAACAGCCACAACAACCACAATGATTGTTCTTACGGTACAGGGAATTGCCGGCTGCAAAAAATATCTGAATGATGCCTGTAACTGCAGGCATCATTCAGATATCCCCAATAAAAGCCCAGGACGTCATATGGCATACTACAGTATGGAAATGGTTAAAAAAAGCCTACCAGAAAGCAACAGGTCGATCGCGGACAGAATTGCTATATGGAAAAAACTTTAAAAAGAACTCTGACATAGTAAAATTTATTACGAGATATACCCATCACCACTCACAAGTCCGGGATGCTCTTCAAAAATTCAGGTACTTGTTGAGTGGTGATGAGACTGTAGGCAGATATGTACATGATAAGCCAGAAATTGTATATAGGAGAAGTACTTCGATAATAGATAAACTAGTAAAAAGTCACTTTCAACGGAGAAAGAAATGTGGAACAAAGGGACATTTAAATGCAGACTTTGTTTTGAATGTCCTTTTATTAAAGAGTGCACTAGGTGCATACTCCCAAATGGAAATACTTTTGTAGCTAAGAATTTTGTAGATTGTACTACATTTGTAATAGCGTACCCCTTTGGAATGCATCTGTGGTGCCTTCTATATAGGTAAGGCAAAACATCCATTTCAAAAAAGGTTCAATGATCATGTCTATTATATCTCAAATGGGGAAAATGGTGTCTCCCAATGGTAGACATGTGGGACTTGTTTACAACTTTGATGTGTCAGTTATGCGGTTTATGGCTTTTGATTGAATTTATAAAGAGGAAAGAGGTGGGGACTTCAATAAACGAGTCCTGCAATGTGAAACCAAATGGCTCCATAGCCTAAAAGCTACTGTACCACCGGGCCTAAATGACGTTATTAGTTTTAAGCCATTCCTTCAATTTTACTTTGGTCGTCCTGTTCTGTAGCATAAAATTATCTCCCAAAAAATGACGTTAAATAAATAGAATATAAAAAACATATATGTCAAAATAATTTGTAGACCTTGTTTGGGTCACAGCTTGTTAAATTAAAACAAATGATATATATTCTTTCTTTTGATAGAACCATGAACATGGATATGCTTATTCTGAATATATGTATGTTTATAAAAAATTCTTTCAAACTCAAGCCCACTTAAAGTGGATGTAAACCCTCACATATACCCAGTGAAGTGAACTGCCTCAGATGATACACAGAGATTAAAGTGGATGTAAACCCCAAAAAAAAAAATTAGTTGAGATTTGTACCTTGTAGAGTATAGGTTTTTATTTATTCTGTACCAGTCTTGCCATGGAGGGTTAATCCAGCCCTGAGCAATCCTCTTATCTTTTTTTCAGTAAGATAAAAACTGACACACAGAGAAATATGAATAAGTTTTTCCCCCTTGCTGTGACAGACAGGTGATTTTATCTCATGCAGGAGCTTGAGAGAGGCATACTGTGTACTTCATATGCCCCCTCCTTTCTTCTTCAGCTCTCCCAGTATTGGCTGCTCCACACCTCAGCATGATTAGCATGCTGAAGTCATGTGGTGTCTTTCCTGAGTTTTGACTGGATGTTTCTCATCATGGGGTGTGATCCACAGATCAGTGTGAGAGGAGGAAATGTATGTATAGTGCAGTGAACTCACAGGATGGGCAGCAGAAGACATACAGACATGAGCGCCCCCCCCCCATCCCTGCTGCCGCCTCCTTATCTATGCGCCCAACCCCTTTCAGGATGCAGGATGCAAGGACTCCTATGGCGGGGGTGTATTTTTTTTAAGCATCTGATTAGAGCCAGTGGCTCTAATAGGCTTCAAAAAAGGTTGGGCTCGGGGCACAGAGAGTGCGCCCTGATCCCACCCAGTTGTGTGACCATAGCAAATGAATATTCGCTATTTTCACACCGCATTGCCTCCCCACCAATCTGGAGGCAGGTCAGTGTGACCTGTTTCCTGATTGGCCAAAGCGCCAGGCATCCCTATTGGATGCTCAGTGCTTTGGCGGAAGTGGCACAGAGCGGAGGAAGCTCACTGGAGAGGAGATGCCGGAGAAGAGGACACCTTACCAAGGTAAGCGCCGGTCCTCCTGCAAGGGGTGTCCCACGATCCATTCGCGCAGGGGGGTGGTCATGGGGTGAGCAGGGTGTCAGCATTTGATGGCACAGTGGCAGCATTTAATGGGCACAGTGGCATCATTTGATGGCTCAGTGGCAGTGTTTGGGCACAGTGGTAGCATTTGATGGGCACACTGGCAGCATATGATGGCACAATGGCAGCGTTTGGGAACAGTGGCAGCATTTGATGGGCACAGTGGCTGCGTTTGATGGGCACAGGGGCAGCATTTGATGGCACAGTGGCAGCATTTAATGAGCACAGTGGCAGCATTTGATGGCAGTGGCAGCGTTTGGGCACAGTGGCAGCGTTTGATGGGCACAGTGGCTGCAATTGATGTTTTTTTTCTTTCAAAAAGTTTTTGCGCCCCCAAAAATTTTGAGCACCAGCCGCCACTGTCCAGTGATTGGATTATTGTTATGGTGCAGTGTGTGTGTCTGAGGTCACCTGATCACAGTTGCAGCATTCATTTTGATCACAAGGATGTGTTATGTGGGGGGTGGATGTTTCACTTTTCATAGATTACACCCAGTAAGGCTGAATGTGCTCAAAGCTTACAGCCTACCAGTGTCACCTGACTGCTCCCACCAAGTCCTTACACGTGTCACCTGACTGCTCACACCAAGTCCCTACAAGTCTCACCTGACTGCTCACACCAAGTCCCTACATGAGTCACCTGACTGCTCCCACCGAGTCCTTACACGAGTCACCTGACTGCTCCCACCAAGTCCCTACAAGAGTCACTTGACTGCTCCCACCAAGTCCCCAACAGTGTCACCTGACTGCTCCCACCAAGTCCCTACACAAGTCACCTGACTGCTCCCACCAAGTCCCCAACAGTGTCACCTGACTGCTCCCACCAAGTCCCTACAAGAGTCAAATGACTGCTCATACCAAGTCCCTAACAGTATCACCTAACTGCTCCCACCAAGTCCCTAACAGTGTCACCTGACTGCTCCCACCAAGTCCCTAACAGTGTCACCCGACTGCTCCCACCAAGTCCCTACATGAGTCACCTGACTACTCCCACCAAGTACCTACACGTGTCACCTGACCGCTCCCACCAAGTCCCTATATGAGTCACCTGACTGCTCCCACCAAGTCCCTACACGAGTCACCTGACTGCTCCCACCAAGTCCCTACATGAGTCACCTGACTGCTCCTACCAAGTCCCTACACGAGTCACCTGACTGCTCCCACCAAGTCCCTACACGAGTCACCTGACTGCTCCCACCAAGTCCCTACATGAGTCACCTGACTGCTTCTACCAAGTCCTTAACCGTGTCACCTGACTGCTCCCACCAAGTCCCTTACCGTGTCACCTGACTGCTCACACCAAGTCTATATTTTCTTATACAAACATCAAGCTAATTAAAGAAGTCCTCCTCCCCAGCCTGCACCACAATGTCTCTTCCAATCCCCACCTTTTGCCCAAATCATAGCTGTCTAATCATGACCCAAACATCTCCATCCATCTTGTCATATCCCATATCCATCCATCCACATGATACAGGAGTTGATCAGAGAGTGCGCTTACATGATACAGGAGTTGATCAGAGACTCTGCTTACATGATACAGGAGTTGGTCAAAGACTGTGTGGACATGATACAGCCACTGCAAAATGTGGGCGTGGCTTAAATTGTGTAGCGGTATCCCTGTAGAGGCTGCTGAGTATATTGGCCCGTCTGTTACCCTGACCAGCCAGGCACACATTTTTTTCATTCTTCAGAGACAATAAAGCAGTCCTTGCATTTTGTTTTTGTTTGTTTTATTGAGGGAATGTTAAACTTGGATAGGGATGGGGACTCATGAGATGCCCAGGTGATCAAACATTGGAACTTGGGACTCTATATACATCCTGTATATACTTCACTCCATTGCTCCTCCTGCACATCGCTTCCTGTCTTCTGTGTATCGCTCCATACTCCTCCTGCACATCGCTTCCTCTCTTTCATTCTCCAGACTAGCTAGCACAAAGCAAATGCACTTCACAGGCAGGGACCCTATGGTGTAGCAAAAAGAAAATAGTAAGTTCTGGTACTAGCTGTCCCACATGCGGCTACTGATCCCAGTCAGCCCTCCTGGCTGCAGCTGCCCGACTCCACTGCCCACAACACCACAGTCCTCTCCTCTGGTTCTGCACCCATCTCCGACTGCACTCTCCCAGTCCTTTCAGGTATTCCTCCTGACTGTGCATGCCACTCACCAGACCTCTTGGCTGCAACCGATGGTTCCTCTCCCTGGAGACTTGCCCGGCAGTACTCTCTCTTGCTGTCTTCTCTTGCTCCTCCTGTGCCTCCTGTCCAGGACACCTTCACATTTTCTTGGAGAGCCTTGTCCGCACCCGAGCCCAGGCCCAAGATCACCACCCCCCCACCCCCCAACTGGGAAGCTCCTTTCAAGGCCCGACAGCCTCAGTACTCCAACTCTTCCACCTGACAATTTCTCCAAAACTGGGCTGACCCTGAGTATTTGAGGAGGCCTATCCCCTGCCAATTCCAAGTTGGGTATTGATCAGGGCTCCTCAGAATACCCCAGGCAGCTCCACCTCCCCTCTCCTCTTTCCAGAATCCTCTAGAGAGCTCTGGAAAGAAGAGGGAGGTCTTGGTGATGCTGCCTGTGAGTCACCCAGCTTATACCCTGAGCCACTCCCAGCTCTGATCAAACAAAAACAAACAGGCCTGGCTGCCAGCCAGGCCGGCCTAAAATTTACTTACACTAACAACTCTCACTGTAGCACCTACACCACTAGAGGTTGCTACAATTTGCATAAAATATTGGGCGTTGGCTTAAAGGGGTGTGGTTTAATACAGTCTGAGATGACTTGCATAGCGCAGAATGTGGTAATGTTAAATAGTTAATGTACAGTGCAGAGTGGACGGCGGTGGGTAGTATATGCAGGAGAGGAGTGCGGAGTGTATGGAAGTGGGTAGTATGTGCAGGAGAAGAGTGCAGAGTGTATGGAGGTGGGTAGTATGTGCAAGAGAGGAGTGCAGAGTGTATGGAGGTGGGTAATATGTGCAGGAGGGCGATTGGTAACTAACGCTCTCTATGTCCCATTTAGTATAGGAAGGGGCCGGTAAATGACATATATACTGGCCCCTTCTCTGCTCTCCATCCTGACAGTTGCCCCCCCCCCCAGCCCACGGGAGAGGAGAAAAGTCGGCGACGAGGGGGGGTGGGCGGAGGAGGACGACACGGAGGGGGGCCAGAAAAGAAGGGGGGCATACCTCCCAACTTTTTGAGATGGGAATGAGGGACACCTATCAGCAAAAGTATGCTGGCATAGGACACACCCCTTGCCACGCCCACTTAAAGGAGAATTGTACAAAAAACAAGATTGGTTAAATGCACAAGTGCTTTTTTTACCACTATCATTCTTTTATATTGGCTTTTTTTGGAATTTACAAATGCAGCAATTAAGAAATCAGATGAAAGGTTTAGCACTGGAAAATACTTTTTGATAGATAAAAAGTGCATTTTATATACATCTATACAGATCAGACCAAAATGAGGGACAAATGAGGAGGAATGAGGGACAGAGGGACATTGCTCCAAATCAGAGACAGTCCCTCAAAATCAGGGACAGTTGGGAGCTATGGGGGGTTGGAGAACACGGGGGCTAGAGCAGGAGGAAGACACGGGGGACAGTCGGGGATGATTGGAGCAGCGAGGGGACAGCTGTGAGCACGGATCTCCCTGCGTGGCTTTTCATCAGCTGCATCTCCTTCTCTCCCTCCCGCGGCTGTCAGCTGAAAAGCCATGCAGGGGGATCGGTGCTCACAGCTGTCCCCGCCGCACCAATCATCCCCAACTGTCACTGGACATGTGTGCAGGACTGACAGGGGGCCGTGAGCATGCTCTGCTTTTGCCCAGAACGCTTTCTGCCTCTCCTGTGCGGGCTCTGGCCAAGGGGGGTGTAGAGGTGGGGAGGGAGTCTGCTGATGTCATGGCTCCACCCACCGAGCACTACACAACAGACCCACCCACTGAATCCGGAGTTTTGGGGGGCTCCAAATAGAGAAAGGGGAGATATTTGAAAGGTAAGGCTACATGCAGGCGGCATGTATATCCTTATAGTTCAGCACTATGGCATTATTTTATAATTGATGAGAGTGGGTTTACATCAACTTTAAACAAATCTCCCTACATAAGTTTTACATGTATATCTGCTGTCTTTCCTTTTCTATATTCTTTAGAAAGTTCACATTGTGTTAGAGATTTTCTCTTCCTGTTCGGCACTGGAAGTGAATTGTAGGCATACAGCCAAGACAGCTGATTGGAGGAAAGACACACCCCCCCCCCCTCCACATTGTTCTGTGAAAAGTTCAGCTTTCTGCTAATCTATTTTTTAATAACCTCCCTCAACACAAAATTCAGGCTGGTTTTATCACAGTTGACAGAGAACTTGTCAGAAGTTATGCTGATAACAGAAGAACGGAGCATGAGAAATCTCTCTTCTGAGCACTGTCTCCAGTAGCTAAGAAAACACTTCAGCTATATGTGTCCAGCTGAAATTTAATGAATTGGGTTTACATCCACTCTAAAGTCTGCAGTGTTTTTCTATCTCTCTTCAAAGTACTAAGTCCCATGGCTTTCCCCTGCTCCATTCTTCTGTTATCAGCATGATAACTTCTGACAAGTTCTCCGACACAGGAGATAAAACCAGCCTGAATTTTGTGTCAGGGTGGGTGGTATAAATAGATTAGCAGAAAGCTGCTCTACTCACAGGACAGTTCTGAAAGTCTCTGCCTATCTGGAGGGGGGGCGCCTTTCTTCCAATCAGCTGTCTCCCAGTGTAATCCAACACTAAACGCTACTGCTGAATGAGGAAGTGAAAATTCTAACATGATGTGCACTTTCTAAACCGAATATAAAGATGAAGACAGCAGGTATAAATGTAAAACTTATGTAGGGAGATTTGTTTCATCCCTGTGTATCTTCTGAGGCTGTTCCCTTCACTGGGTATATGTGAGGGTTTACATCCACTTTAACCACTTTAGCCCCGGAAGATTTGCATCGCTTTAACTGACAATTGCGCGGCCGTGCGATGCTGCACCCAAACAAAACTGACATCCATTTTTTCCACAAATAGAGCTTTCTTTTGGTGGTATTTGGTCATCTCTGCGATTTTTATTTTTTGTACTTTTTGCTATAATAAATATCCTCATTTAAAAAAAAAATCTAATTTTTTTCTTAGGTTAGGCCGATATGTATTCTTTTATATATTTTTGGTAAAAAAAAAAAAAATCGCAATAAGCGTATATTGATTGGTTTGCACAAAAGTTATAGCGTCTACAAAATAGGGGATAGATTTATAGCATTTTTATTAATTTTTTTTTTTACTAGTAATGGCAGCGATTTTTATCGGGACTGCGACATTATGGCAGACCCATCGGAAACATTTTTGGGACCATTGGCATTTATACAGCGATCAGTGCTATAAAAATGCACTGATTACTGTAAAAATTCACTGGCAGGGAAGGGGTTAACACGAGGGTGCGATCAAGGAGTTAACTGTGTTCCCTCATGTGTGCTCTAACTGAAGGGTCGGCAAGTGGTTAAAAGCCTGTGCATTAACCAGGGACTGCATTATAATATGAGAAATCTGATACGCAGACCTTAGTTGCAAATAGTTATTGTATCAATCAGCATGGAAAGTAAACATTAAAGCAGAGGTCCTCCCACTGCTGCAAAAATTAAAAGCCAGCAGCTACACATACTGCAGCTGCTGGCTTTTAATAATCGGACACTTACCTGTCCTGGAGTCCAGCGATTTTGGCACCGCAGCTGATGTTTCCATCAGCTGTCGGGTGCTGCCACTGCCATTGCGGGTAAGGAAACCCGGCAGTGTAGCCTTACGGCTTCACGCCGGGAACCCTACTGCTCATGCACAAAGCGAGGCTCCTCTCTCCTACTGACCCTGCAGCAGGGTTAGGAGGGACCGAGCGGTGACGTCAACAGCCACGGCTCCTGGAAGTGGGGACAGGATATCCGCACCACCCTCCCCCCCCGAAAGGTGCGAAACATGGCACCGGGAGGTGGGAGGGGGAACAAATGAGCGGAAGTTCCACTGTTGGGTGGAACTCCGCTTTAACCACTTGCCGTCTGGCTCACGCCAATATACGTCGGCAAAGTGGCACGGGTGCGCAAAACAACGTACCCGTACGTTGCTGCGTCATCTGCGGACTCGATGTCCGCCGGTGGCCCACGATCGTGACACAGAGAGGCAGAATGGGGAGATGTCTATGTAAACAAGGCATTTCCCTGTTCTGCCTAGCAACATGACAGGGGTCTACTGATCCCAGGGATTGGGAGCAATGATCTCTGTCATGTTCTAGTGAGCCCATCCCCTCTACGGTTAGAACACGCTGAGGGAACACAGTTAACCCCTTGATCGCCCCCTAGTGTTAACCCCTTCCCTGCCAGTGACATTTACATAGTAATCAGTGCATTTTTATAGCACTGATCGCTGTATAAATGCCAATGGTCCATTAGATACATTTAGATATGTATCTTACAGGTAACTGCTTTGTCATTAATTACCGCATATACTTGAGTATAGGTCGATCCGAGTATAAGTCGAGGCCCTAATTTACCACAAAAAAATGGTAAAAACGTATTGACCCGAGTATAAGATGAGGGTGAGAAATGCAGCAGCTACTGTAAGTGGAAAAAGAGGGTTAACAATGCCCATCTGCAGCTGTACCTGTGTCCTGTGCATGTGTCATGTGTCCTGTGCATATGTGCCTGTGTCATGTGTCCTGTGTATATGTGCATGTGTCCTGTGTATATGTGCATGTGTCATGTGTCCTGTGTATATTTGCATGTGTCATGTGTCCTGTGTATATGTGTCATGTGTCCTGTGTATACTGTATGTGTCATGTGTATATGTGTCATGTGTCCTGTGTATATGTGCATGGGTCATGTACCTGTGTCTTGTGTGTGTGTGCATGTGTCATGTGTATATGCACCTGTGTGCATGTGTCTGTGTGCATGTGTCTGTGTGCATCCTACCTGTGTCCTGTGGATCCTCTATGTGCCGCTCCGAACCGATCAGCGTGTGTGGCGGCCATTCACTGTTCAAAAGCCGCGCCTCCTCCTCGTCCATGATAGGCAGAAAACTCCATTTCCCAGCAGTCAGCGGTCAGCCTATCACGGACATTCTCTCATCCTCATACCACGGACGAGGATGAGAGAACGTCCGTGATAGGCTGTACACTGACTGCCTATCACAGACAAAGAGGCGCGGCTTTTGAACAGTGAGAGCCGAAAGCCGCTGCCGAGTGCTATGTAGCACATGCTGGCCGCCGTCTGCCTGCATGGCACGCTGATCATGTAGGCAGACGGCGGTGACTCGTGTGTAAGTTGAGGGGGGCACTTTCAGCTGCAAAAAAATGGCTGAAAAATTCGACTTATACACGAGTATATACAGTACCAAACTTCTAACAGAATCTGCGATTACATTTAGATTACATTACAAAATAGTGTCAAAAGTGTCAGATCTGTCCGCCGCAATGTCGCAGTCACGATAAAAAGATCGCCGCCATTACCAATTAAAAAAAAAATTATTAATAAAAAATGCCATAAATCTATCCCTATTTTGTAGACACGATAACTTTTGCGCAAACCAATCAATATACGCTTAATGCCGTTTTTTTTACCAAAAATATGTAGAAGAATACATATCTCCCTAAACTGATGAATGAATTTGTTTTTTGTGGAAGAAATTTGTTTTTTTACATATGTTTGGGGGATATTTATTATAGCAAAAAGTAAAAAAATATTACTTTTTTTTTCAAAATTGTGGCATGTAAGGGGGTCACCATCACTTAAAGCGTAAGTTCCATTTTTGGGTGGAGCTCTGCTTTTTTTTTTTTTTTTTTTTTTTACAAAGGTAAGTTTATTGTGACCAAAATATACACATGTCAGTTAACAGTATATTGTACATAGAGCATGAAATTAGCACAATTACAGATATGTAACTTACAGGTAACTGCTTTGTCATTAATTACCAAAATTCCAACAAAATCTGCGATTACATTTAGATTACATTACAAAATAGTGTCAAAAGTGTCCGATCTGTCCGCCACAATGTCGCAGTCGCGTTAAAAAGATTGCCGCCATTACCAAAAAAAAAAAAAAATTATTAATAAAAAATGCCATAAATCTATCCCCTATTTTGTAGACACAATAACTTTTGCGCAAACCAATCAATATACACTTAATGTGATTTTTCTTTTTACCAAAAATACGTAGAAGAATACATATCTCTCTAAACTGATGAATAAATGTGTTTTTTGTGGAAGAATTTTTCTTTTTTTTTATTTATTTTTTGGGGATATTTATTATAGCAAAAAGTTAAAAAAATTACTTTTTTTTTCAAAACTGTCGCTCTTTTTTGTTTATAGCGCCAAAGGTGGGGAAAAAAAGGACGCCAATTTTGTTTGGGTACAACATTGCATGACAACGCAATTGTCAGTTAAATCGACGCAGTGCCATATCGCAAAAAAGGGCTTGGTCAGGAAAGGGGTAAATCCTTCCGGGGCTGAAGTGGTTAATAGAGATATGAGTAAAATTCAGTAATTAAAAACTAGCATATTACAGTAATATCTCAGATTGCGTGTAATGTGGTTAATGACTATTTCGCAATACGAGCTATTATTTTTTTAAAAAATCCTGACTCTGTTTGCGAGTGTTGTCTCGCAAGATGAGCTGTATTCAAGCCTCTGCGGTGTGCAGTACCGTATTTGGTGAGAGGTGTGGGGGTGCCGGTGACACTCTGAGCTGCTCGGATGCACTCGGAGCCACTCGGTTTCCGAGTGCATCTGAACAGTTTCACCTCTGGCCACATGCGGTACTGCATACCATAGAAGTCACTGTGGAACGAATTATCAGAGTTTCCATTGACTTTTACGGGGAAACTCGCTTTGATATACGAGTGCTTTGGATTACAAACATTCTTCTGGAACAAATTATGCTCGTAATCCAAGGTGCCACTGTACTGGTAACTTTTTCTTTATAGATCCTTAAAGCGGAGTTCCGCCAAAAAAAAATAAAAGTCAGCAGCTACAAAAAGTGTAGCTGCTGACTTTTAATAATCAGACACTCACCTGTCCCATGGTCCAGCGATGCAGGTGTACGAAGCCCCACTCCTCTCCCCCTCTTCTCCACGGCGCCGGCATTCAAACTGTGGGCACTTGGCTGTGGCTTCACAGCCGGGTACGCACTGCACATGCACGAGCCACACTGCAAATGGCCGGGCAATATTCTGGGACCTGTGATGTGTCCCAGAAGATTGCAGAGAGGGAGGGGGGAGAGGTGAACTTCCTTCCGATGCCGGAGCTGCCTCCCAAATGTGGCATGTCAGGGGGTCACATCACTTAAAGCGTAAGTTCACTTTTTGGGTGGAACTCCGCTTTTTTTTTTTTTACAAAGGTAAGTTTCTTGTGACCAAAATCTACACATGTCAGTTAACAGTATATTGTACATAGAGCATGAAATTAGCACGATTACAGATATGTACCTTACAGGTAACTGCTTTGTCATTAATTACCAAACTTCCAACAGAATCTGTGATTGCATTTAGCAAGTCATTACCAGGGGTGCTCCCTCACCCGAACCAATGAGTTCTAAATGGTTATAATGGAAGGGTTTTCCCCAAGGGGGAAGGGAGTAGGGAGAGAATGGGAGGAAGGAAAAGAGGGGGGGAGGGACGAGAGCCAGATCAACTGGATGTGGAGGATATAGGAAGGGGGGCGACAAAAGGGGGCGAAGGGAGGGGGAGATTGGGGAGCATCTTTAACATTTGCAGGTCCACAGTCCACCCAACCCCAACGGATCCAACCTAAGGGTCAGCTTTTGGGCTGGGTGGAGAGACCCCCAATGGAGGGATCCCCAGGAGTCTATCCATGAGGATCATATTTTGTCAAATTTACTCGGACAGTTCCTGTTAATATATGTTATCTTGTATAGAGGTAATAGAGCATTTTGGGTGTTTCTCCAGGTGGTGACATGGGCGGTGCTTCTGATTTCCATTTTAGCATAATTTCCCTGCGGGCGTAATAGGTAGAGTATGCTATAAACAATTTTGTGTATTTTCCAATACCAGAGTCAGCGATCACATTTAACAGCATAGCTTGGGAGCACAATGGGACCGAAGTTCCCGCCACCTGATTAACATCTGCCAGGGCCTGTTCCCAGAACTCCTGCAGTGGAGGGCATGGCCATGTCATGTGTAAAAAGGAGGCCTCTGGGTCTCCGCATCTAGGGCAGGCTGGGGACCTGTTGGGGTAGATAGCAACCAGTCTATGTGGCGTGTAATAGGCCCTGTGCAAGAGTTTTAGTTGCAGGAATCGGTCTTTAGCGGAGATCATGTTAGAGACGTATGCAGAGACACAGGTCTCCCGATCTTCTTCCTCTAGAGATGGCAAATCTTGTTTCCATCTTGTAAATGTTTATAAGATAGAAACATCCCTGGCCCACTGTCAACTGTAGTGTGGACTAGGGATGAGCCGAACACCCCCCCGGTTCGGTTCACACCAGAACCTGCGAACGGACCGAAAATTTGCACGAAAGTTAGAACTCCATTGACGTCTATGGGACTTGAACGTTCAAAATCAAAAGTGCTCATTTTAAAGGCTAATTTGCATGGTGTTGTCCTAAAAAGGGTTTGGGGACCTGGGTCCTGCCCCAGGGGACATGTATCAATGCAAAAAAACTTTTAAAAACGGCTTTTTTTTTCGGTAGCAGTGATTTTAATGATGCTTAAAGTAAAAAAAAAGTGAAATATTCCTTTAACTATCATACCTGGGGGGCGTCTATAGTATGCCTGTAAAGTGGCGCGTGTTTCCCGTGCTTAGAACAGTCCCTGCACAAAATGTCATTTTTAAAGGAAAAAAAGTCATTTAAAACTGCTTGCGGCTTTAATGTAATGTGCTGGCAATATGGATGAAAATCAGTGAGACAAACGGCATGGGTACCCCCAAGTCCATTACCAGGCCCCTTGGGTCTTGTATGGATATTAAGGGGAACCCCGCACCCAAATTAAAAAAGGAAAGGTGTGGGGCCCCCAGGCCCTATATACTCTGAACAGCAGTATACAGGCCGTGCAAACAAGACAGGGACTGTAGGTTTGTTGTTAAGTAGAATCTGTTTGTAATTTTGAACTGGTACATTTTTAACGTGTTTAGCTCCAGCCAAAAAATCTATTTTAAGCTTTTTGGAAAACCTAGGGAAGGGTTATCACCCCTGTGACATTTGTTTTGCTGTCTGTGCTCCTCTTCAGAAGATTTCACCTCACTTTTTGTCCCAATGACAAATGTTTTTTGAAAATTTGTTTTTTTTGTGAAACAAGGATTGGTGATAAAGCATCAGTGGAAAGGAGAAAAGTTTTTCCCATATTAACTCTTACAGGAGAGAATTTCCCTTCCTAGGGGTAGATTTCATCTCACTTCCTGTTGTCTCCTTCCGTTTGCAAGTAGGAGTCGTTTGTAAGTTGTAGGGGCCTGCCCCTATATACTCAGCAGAAATTTGGGCTTTAGATGTTGTTGTGGCCACAACACTGTAAGCCCTCACAGGGCCCTGCTGTGAAATATTAGATCAAGAATTCTAATTACATGTCCCTGTTGAACAGGGGCTGAAAAATTGGGCCTTAGGCACTGGTGCCACAACACTGGAACCCCTCACAGATACTCTATTTGGAGCGCAAGAACTAGCCCTGCTGCAAAAAATTGCATCAAAAATTGTAATTACACGCCCCTGTTAAACAGGGGCTGAAAAATTGGGCCTTAGGCACTGGTGCTGGTGCAACAACACTTCAACCCCTCACAGATACTCTAGTTGGAGCGCAGGAACTAGCCCTGCTGCAAAGAATTGCATCAAAAATTGTAATTACACGCCCCTGTTAAACAGGGGCTGAAAAATTGGGCCTTAGGCACTGGTGCTGGTGCCACAACACTTCAACCCCTCACAGATACTCTAGTTGGAGCGCAGGAACTAGCCCTGCTGCAAAGAATTGCATCAAAAATTGTAATTACATGCCCCTGTTAAACAGGGGCTGAAAAATTGGGCCTTTGGGACTGGTGGTGCCACAACACTGGAACCCCTCACAGATACTCTAGTTGGAGCGCAGGAACTAGCCCTGCTGCAAAGAATTGCATCAAAAATTGTAATGACACGTCCTTGCTAAACAGGGGCTGAAAAATTGGGCCTTAGGCACTGGTGCTGGTGCCACAACACTGCAACACCTCACAGATACTCTAGTTGGAGCGCAGGAACTAGCCCTGCTGCAAAGAATTGCATCAAAAATTGTAATTACACGCCCCTGTTAAACAGGGGCTGAAAAATTGGGCCTTAGGCACTGGTGGCAGGACTGGCGGCGCCCAGAACCAAAAATGTTCTTACAAGCTATCATCATGATCATTGAGGAGGAAGAGGATAATTACTCAGTATAACGGGATAGTCACTCAGCATCAGCATAGGCAGTCTTTGAAGGGATCTGACATTTCAAAAAAATGTATTCGGTTACATCAGCATCAGGTGCTTGGTAGCTGGTGGTGATTCAAAAAAGACTGATTCATTTTTATGAAGGTCAGTCGATCGACCGAGTCGGTGGACAGACGCACCCTGTGATCGGTTACAAAGCCTCCAGCAGTACTGAATGTGCATTCCTAAAGAACGCTGGATGCAGGACAGGCCAGTAGCTCAGTTGCATACTGTGTTCCAGTGATTCATCCTCAAGACCCAGTAACCCAGAGGATTTTCGGTGGGAAAGGTGTCCAAGTCAGATCTTGCCCCTAGGTATTCCTGCACCATGTAAAACAGATGCTGGCGATGGTTGCTGGAACCGATCATACCTTGGGGCTGCGGACTAAAAAATTGTCTGAACGCACCGGTCAGACGGCCACATTCTCCACCGCTCCTTCTTTGACTGACCGAAGCCTCAGCAACATGTTGTCCAGAAACAGGAGTTTGTAACCTCCCAGTCTCTGGGAACGCGTTGCACAGACCTATCTGCAAGGCCTCCCGAAGATGTTTCATCCTCTGCTCCCTCTGCGATGGCAAGATAAAGTCCGCAACCTTACCCTTGTAACGTGGATCAAGGAGGGTTGCCAGCCAGTAACGATCCCCCTCCTTGATACCACGTATACGAGGATCCTTCCGCAGGCTTTGCAGGATCAGGGAGGCCATGCAGCGTAGGTTTGCTGAAGCATTCGGTCCGGAGTCCTCTGGGTCACTAAGGACGACATGATCCGCAGCCACCTCCTCCCAGCCACGTACAAGTCCATTTGTTTCTTGGGACTGTAAATGATCCCTTAAAGACTGCTGCTGATGCTGAGTGCCAGGCTCCACCTCCATACTGACACAATCCTCCTCCTCCTTCTCGTCCTCTTCCTGTGTGATCGGCAGGCACGCAGGAACACTGTCTGGATAAAGGGGGCCTTGAGAGCTAAGGAAGTCCTCCTCTTCCTGCCTCTGTTCTGCCTCAAGTGCCCTGTCCATTATTCCATGCAGTGTGTGCTCCAACAGGTGGACAAGGGGGACAGTGTCACTGATGCATGCACTGTCACTGCTCACCATCCTCGTGGCCTCCTCAAATGGTGACAGGACAGTGCATGCATCCCTGATAGTGGCCCACTGGCGTGGGGAAAAAAAAACATTCTCCCCTGACCCTGTCCTGGTGCCATAGTCGCACAGGTACTCATTGATGTCACTCTGCTGCGTGTGCAGCCGCTGCAGCATGGCCAAAGTTGAGTTCCACCTGGTGGGCATGTCACAGATTAGGCAGTTCTTGGGCAGGTTAAATTCCTTTTGGAGGTCTGCCAGCCCAGCACTGGCATTATATGACCGTCAGAAATACACACAGACTTTCCTGGCCTGCCTCAGGACATCCTGTAAGCCCGGGTACCTGCCCAAGAACTGCTGCACCACCAAGTTAAGGATGTGAGCCAAACAGGGCACATGGGTCATTTGTCCCTGTCGGAGGGCAGAGAGGAGGTTGGTGCCATTGTCGCAAACCACCATTCCTGCCTAGCATTCAACCGCTGGGCATGTGGATGGCTGGGAGCGAACTTCTTTCGGCGGTGCAGCAGCTGGGGCAGGGAAATTTGCCTGGTACAATCTGACGTTGGTGTACTGAAAGCAGATTGCCCACAAGTACTTGGCTGTGACACACCTAATTCTACACCTTCATTCCTCTCAGTGCAGGTCTCAGAGAGGACTGAAGGTATAGTGGGGTTGGGCATCTCAGCTGATGAGGAGCAAGGAGAGGTCCTCTTTGTTCTTTGATGTGGGTCTTTTAGATACGCTTGCCAATGAACTGCATGGCAGGTCAACATTTGTCTGGTCAAGCAGGTGGTACCCAAGCGGGAGATGTTTTGGCCACGCGAGATATGCTTGAGACATATGTTGCAAATAGCAGAGGTGCGATCTGATGCACTCGCCTCAAAAAAGGCCCACACCAAAGAACTTTTGGAATAACGCGCAGAGATAGCAGCACCCTGCACATGCGGAGCTTTGCGGTGTGATGCAGTCAGTGTGCTACCCTTAGGCTGGCCCCTGGAAGGCATCCTGCCTCATTGGTGATGTGCCTCCTTCTCCTCTCTCCTATCAGGCACCCACGAGTCAGTGACCTCATCATCCCCTCCCTCCTCATCACTGGAGCAAACCTGGCAGTATGCTGCAGCAGGGAGAACATGACTGCCAGATTGCTGTCCTTCTTGGGCACCCCCTCTGTCCGTGCTCATGTTACTGCTTTCATCTAGCTCAGTATCATCATCAGCTGCAAGCTAGCAAAATTAACAGCCTGCCTGTAGTATGAGAACACCACCAATCTTCTACAGGTAGCTTTAGATGAACACTGTGCAGAGGTCGCACTACACTAACTTGTAGCTTTAGCTGACCACTGTGCAGAGGTCGCACTACACTAACATGTAAATAATGTAGCTGCCTGCGGTAGTGATAGGATCAGGAAAACACCACCAACCTTCTACAGATAGCTTTAGCTGAACACTGTGCAGAGGACGCACTACACTAACGTTAAAATAATGTAGCTGCCTGCAGTAGTGATAGGATCAGGAAAACACCACCAATCTTCTACAGGTAGCTTTAGCTGAACACTGTGCAGAGGTCGCACTATACTATTGTGTAAATAATGTAGCTGCCTGCGGTAGTGATAGGATCATGAAAACACCACCAACCTTCTACAGGTAGCTTTAGCTGAACACTGTGCAGAGGTTGCACTACACTAAGGTGTAAATAATGTAGCTGCCTGCGGTAGTAATAGGATCAGGAAAATGCCACAACCTTCTACAGGTAGCTTTAGCTGAACACTGTGAAGAGGACGCACTACACTAACCTTAAAATAATGTAGCTGCCTGTGGTAGTGATAGGATCAGGAAAACACCACCAACCTTCTACAGGTAGCTTTAGCTGAACACTGTGCAGAGGTCGCAATACACTAACGTGTAAATAATGTAGCTGCCTGCGGTAGTGATAGGATCAGGAAAACACCACCAACCTTCTACAGATAGCTTTAGCTGAACACTGTGCAGAGGACGCACTACACTAACGTTAAAATAATGTAGCTGCCTCCGGTAGTGATAGGATCAGGAAAACACCACCAACCTTCTACAGGTAGCTTTGGCTGAACACTGTGAAGAGGACGCACTACACTAATGTTAAAATAATGTAGCTGCCTGTGGTAGTGATAGGATCAGGAAAACACCACCAACCTTCTACAGGTAGCTTTAGCTGAATACTGTGAAGAGGACGCACTACACTAACGTTAAAATAATGTAGCTGTCTGTGGTAGTGATAGGATCAAGAAAACACCACCAACCTTCTACAGGTAGCTTTAGCTGAACACTGTGCAGAGGTCGCACTACACTAACTTGTAGCTTTAGCTGAACACTGTTCAGAGGACGCACTACACTAACTTGTAGCTTTAGCTGAACACTGTGCAGAGGTCGCACTACACTAACTTGTAGCTTTAGCTGAACACTGTGCACTACACCAACTTGTAGCTTTAGCTGAACACTGTTCAGAGGACGCACTACACTAACTTGTAGCTTTAGTTGAACACTGTTCAGAGGTTGCACTACACTAACTTGTAGCTTTAGCTGAACACTGTGCACTACACTAACTTGTAGCTTTAGCTGAACACTGTTTAGAGGACGTACTACACTAACTTGTAGCTTTAGCTGAACACTGTGCAGAGGTCGCACTACACTAACTTGTAGCTTTAGCTGAACACTGTGCACTACACCAACTTGTAGCTTTAGCTGAACACTGTTCAGAGGACACACTACACTAACTTGTAGCTTTAGCTGAACACTGTTCAGAGGACGCACTACACTAACTTGTAGCTTTAGCTGAACACTGTGCACTACACTAACTTGTAGCTTTAGCTGAACACTGTTTAGAGGACGTACTACACTAACTTGTAGCTTTAGCTGAACACTGTGCAGAGGTCGCACTACACTAACTTGTAGCTTTAGCTGAACACTGTGCACTACACCAACTTGTAGCTTTAGCTGAACACTGTTCAGAGGACGCACTACACTAACTTGTAGCTTTAGCTGAACACTGTTCAGAGGACGCACTACACTAACTTGTAGCTTTAGCTGAACACTGTGAGGAGGATGCACTACACTAACTTGTAGCTTTAACTGAACACTGTGAGGAGGATGCACTACACTAACTTGTAGCTTTAGCTGAACACTGTGCACTACACTAATTTGTAGCTTTAGCTGAACACTGTGCAGAGGTCGCATTACACTAACTTGTAGCTTTAACTGAACACTGTGCAGAGGTCACACTAAACTAAGTTGTAGCTTTAGCTGAACACTGTGAGGAGGACGCACTACACTAACTGTAAATAATCTAGCTGCCTGACTGTGGTACTAATAGGATCAGGAGAACACCAGCAATTTTCTTCAGGTAGCTGTAAATACTGTAACAACAAAAGCCTGCCTGCCAGTAGGAAGATAATAACAGGAACGTATCTAGCTAAACTGATTACAGTATATATATATATATATATATATATATACACAATACACTGTAAGTGCAGCTAACTGACTGACTGTCGTGCCTAATCTATCTAACTTAAATCAAATGACACTGTCTCTCTGTCTCTGTCTCTCAACGCCGGAACACACACTACACAGGGCCACCGTGTAGGCGGCCTTATATAGTGTGGGGCGTGTACTAAACCCCCTGAGCCATAATTGGCCAAAGCCACCCTGGCTTATATATATATATATATATATATATATATATATATATATATATATATATATATATATATATATATATATATATATATATATATATATACACAATACACTGTAAGTGCAGCTAACTGACTGACTGTCGTGCCTAATCTATCTAACTTAAATCAAATGACACTGTCTCTCTGTCTCTGTTTCTCAACGCCGGAACACACACTACACAGGGCCACCGTGCAGGCGGCCTTATATAGTGTGGGGCGTGTACTAAACCCCCTGAGCCATAATTGGCCAAAGCCACCCTGGCTTTGGCCAATTAAAGCTCTCTCTACAGACGGCACTGTGATTGGCCAAGCATGCGGGTCATAGTGCATGCTTGGTCAATCAAGCAGTGAATTATGGGCCGTGACGCGCCACACAAATTTGGCGTGAACGGCCCAGATGGTTCGCAATTCGGCGAACGGGCGAACAGACGATGTTCGAGTTGAACATGGGTTCAACTCGAACACGAAGCTCATCCCTAGTGTGGACATTGCCAGTCTTGGCACTTTGCCCAACCACAGAAAGGAGGTAACTATGGTTCTTAATTTGTTAAAATATGACGCTGGGATCGGTATTGGGGTATTCCTGAACAGGTAGAGAAACTTTGGGAGAAAAACCATCTTGATTAAATTTACTCTCTCCACTGGAGTCAGGGGGAGTGACCTCCAGTCTGCGCACTGCTTCGAAAACTGTGCTAGCAAGGGGTTTAGATTAAGATCCATATACTTGGCCACCGGTCTCCTCATACGAATCCCTAGATACTTAAAGTTGTCAACCCAAACCAACTGATTCTGAATAGGTGGTCTAGGCTTGGTAGGATTCAAGGGGTAACCCTAACTCCTAAATAGGATCCGAATTTGTTGACCAGTTGCAAGGTCGCTGGGAGTGAGGCGGAGACATCGTTTAGGTACAGGATTGTATCATCTGCATATAAGGATATTTTCTCCTCCACCACTCCCATCTGAATTCCCCGGATCACGGGCTCTGCCTGAATCCTCGATGCCAGGGGGCTCCATGGCCAAGGCAAACAGCCCAGGTGATAGTGAGCACCCCTGCCTGGTACCCCTGCCCAGTGGGAAATCCTCCGAGAGTGAGGTGTTAGTGCACACTTTAGCTTTGGGGGAGGTGTACATCAAGCGCAGCCATTTGATAAGCGTTGGCCCGAATCCAAATTTCCGGAGGACAGCCCAGAGATACTCCCATGCAACTGAATCAAATGCTTTTTCGGCATCCAAAGACACTACCACCTATGGGCTGTCCCCCGGAGCGGCGTCTATATGTGTCAGAAGTCTGCGGATGTTTATGTCTGTCCCTCTTCCCGGCATGAACCCGGACCGGTCAGGGTGAATTAGGGCTGTAATTACTGAATTCAATCGACCGGCCAACACTTTAGCAAGTATTTTTAAGTCAACATTTAAAAGGGAAATTGGCTGGTAGGAGGAACACAGTCCAGGATCTTTGCCAGGCTTAGGGAGGACAACTACCACCGCCTCCGACATAGATGGGGGAGGGCACCGCTCTTGAGAGCCCTCGGTAGGACTTCTCAATATGTGGGCAAGAGATCGTCCGCATAGTGTTTGTAGAATTTCGCCGGGTATCCATCAGGTCCCGGTGTCTTCCCATTTTGCGGGGACTTGACCACCACTTGGATTTCTTTAAGGGTAAGGGGGCTATCCAGCCTTTCCCTGGTAGCTTCTGTAAGGCATGGCAAATCCAGGTAAGCCTGCAGCTCTTGATCGTTAAATTGTACTCTAGAGCTGTACAGTTCCTGGTAGTAAGCTGCAAACTGGGCATTGATTTGGGAAGAATCCGTGAGGATTTCCCCACTAGGAGACTGGATTCGGGATATAGACACTGGGGAGGAATACTCCCTTGACAACCAGGCCAGCAGACGACCGCTCCTCTCTCCCTGCTCAAAGATCCTCTGGCTCTGACGAAGGAGATGTATTTTTGTGGTGGATATACATATGAGGGACACGTCCCTCAAGGCCTCCTGAAAGGATGAATATGCCTGGGGGGTACGGTCCCTAACATAGGCAGCCTCCAGCGCCCCAGCCTTAGCCTCCACCTCCTCAAGCTCCCTGCGGGCTCCTTTGCGGACATTACCAATGTGTTCCCTGAACTTGTCCCTCACACAGACTTTAAAAGCATCCCAGATGTCAGGGACGGGGATAGACCTGTCTCGAGTGTTCCAAAGCTCTTTCATGTCAGCCTTGCCCGGAATATCTAACCTCGAGTCAGACAACCAGAATCTGTAGAGTCGCCACAAACCCTCTGAAGCAGGACACCCCAGTTCAAGCTGTAGGGAGACCGGGGCATGGTCCAAGATCCCCCTGAGGAGGATGGTAATGTCTTTTATCCTAGAAAGAACCAACCCCCCAGAGTAGACCAAATCTATAATGGAGAACGTTTTGTAAGTGGCTGAGTGGCAAGTAAAGGCCTTCAGGTGGGGGTGTCTCCACCGTCATACGTCAGTAAAATTAAATGCCTCCGCCCATGCCTTAAGGTCAGTAGCAGAGCCAGATGACCGGGACAGCCTATCCGCCTTGGGGTCTGGGACCATGTTGAAGTCTCCCAACAGTAGGACATTATCAGTGGTGTATTGTGAGATTTTAGAGACTGATATAGGAAAGAGATTGAAGCCGGGGGGGGGGGACATACAATCCCATGACGACCACCTCCAGACTCATTATATTTGCATGTATAATTACATAGCGCCCACTGGGGTCTACCTCTAGTGCTAACAATCGAAAGGGGAGGGACTTACGTATCAGCACACTCACCCCTCTTGCAAGGTTAGAGTATGTGGAATGGTACGCGTGGCCCATCTATGGTCTACGGAGACTCATAGTCTTCACCCCTATCAGATGGGTCTTTTGGAGGATGCATATATGAGGGGACTGTCTCTGTAGGAACTGAAACAGCAATGACCTTTTAATCTTAGAGTTTAGGCCCCTGGTGTTCCAGGACACTATTTTATTCCTGGATCCAACAAGGGGCCCCTAGGAGCAGAGGCATGTCCAGCAGATCCCTGTAATGGCCCTCCCCAGGATGTAGGGACAGTGCTGCGTGATGGGTTACACCGGACATGTGCAAGTGTCTTGTTCTGCTGGCAGGCCATATTGCTAATCCTGAGAAGTAACCACTGCAGCAGTGAAGGGATGCAAAGACAAAAGAGGGAAAGGAGTGAATCTTAATGCCTGCGTATCGTCTCTATCCAGGAGGAGGCTTCCGCTGGTGAAGTGAAAAAACGGGTTGTTTCCCCATCTTTCACCCATAGTCTTGCTGGAAAGAGCATGCAGTATTTAAGACCTTTGGCCCACAGCTTGGCGCGAACTGCATCATACGATTTGTGCTGACGTTGGGTTTCCATGGAATAGTCAGGGAATATCATTAGTCGCGTGTTTTCAAATTTCAATTCCTGCAGTGCTCTGGCTTCCCTCAGAACCATGTCCCTGTCTTTAAAGTGCAGCAATTTGAAAATAAATGTACGAGTGGGGGAGCCCTGTGCTCCCCGCTTAGCCGGCATGCGGTGAGCTCTCTCAATAATAAAGAAGGGGGAGAAGCGCGCTCTGAGAAGCAGCTCCTTGAGGAGGCGCTCAGTGAAGGCAGTGGGGTCTGTACCTTCAGCTCCCTCCGGGAGGCCGACTATCCGCAGGTTGTTACACCTGTTGCGGTTCTCGGCGTCCTCTGCACGGCTTTCCATGGCTATCACTCTTGCCTTTAGTGTGTGCAGGTCTCCGGAGTGTTCCCGCACTGTGTCCTCCGTTGCCGAGATCTGCTGCTCCACCTCCACCACACGGCCGCGGAAGGAGTCAAGGTTTCTGCGGATAAAGTCCACATTTGTCTGAAAATGATCAATTTTATCCATCAGCGCGGCCTGGCCCGTGGCAATCATTTGCATGGCCATTGCAAGGCCTGCGGCCGTGGCTGGAGGACAGTCTGCTGCCTCTGTCTGGGACGCCATGTGCGCGGTGATGGCGGCCTGGCCTCTGGTCTTAGCCCCCTCTGAGTGTGCCGATGCTGACTTGGACCTCCTGGGTTTGCCACTGGGCATGACCCGGTTCTTTCTCCGAGTCCCCGAGCAACCTCTCCTTACTTTCTCAGCTCTGACACCAGGCTAAGGTAAGGATAGATGACCTCCAGGACTCCAAGAGCTCTGATACTGATACCACCAGCTGAAGCTCAACAGAAGATAGGCGTTGCAACCAGACAACAACCCAAATCATTGAAGTAAATCAACAACAGAATGGCTTAAACAGAAGGAAATACGCCTTCTGGAGTGGCCCAGTCAGAGTCCTAACCTCAACCCGATTGAGATGCTGTGGCATGACTTCAAGAAAGCAATTCACACCAGACATCCCAAGAATATTGCTGAACTGAAACAGTTCTGTAAAGAGGAATGGTCAAGAATTACCTCTGACCGTTGTGCATGTCTGATCTGCAACTTCAGGAAACATTTGGTTGAAGTTATTGCTGCCAAAGGAGGTTCAACCAGTTATTAAATCCAAGAGTTCACATACTTTTTCCACCTGCACTGTGAATGTTTACATGGTGTGTTCAATAAAATGGTAACATATAATTCTTTGTGTGTTATTAGCTTAAGCAGACTGTGATTGTCTATTGTTGTGACTTAGATGAAGATCAGATCACATTTTATGACAAATTTGTGCAGAAATCCATATCATTTCAAAAGGGTTCACATACTTTTTATTGCAACTGTAGATATGATGTAAAGAATATTTTGGGCTGTAATGCCCTTTTCGAGTATAGAATTTGAGGTTTCACTCCAGGAATTTGGACCCTTGTGTTTTCCCTACTAGGGTGGTTGGGTTTTCCTCCTCCTTGCGTTCATGTGTTCAGGTAACTTTAGTTGACCTGTTGCATAGTTTTGAACAATTAGTCCTCATGCACATGGACGTTTTTACAGCCGCGTTTTTGAGCGTTTTTTACAGCTTAAAAACGCCTATCTATGTTAGTCTATGGATTCATGCCCACCTAGACGTTTTTGAGCTGCAAATGGCATAGGCGTTTTTAAGCTGTAAAAAAAACCCAGGACCAGTGCGTTCCGAGGCGCGGCGCTAGAGCTGTAAAAACGCGAAACGCGGAAAAACGCGCAAAAACGCGACCGCTGCGTTTTTTTGCGTTTTTTAGCTCCGGCGTTTTTTTGCTCAAAATAGATGATTGGACACTGTAATCTCTGTAAAAACAGGAAATTCCTGTCTGGACATTAGATTACCCAAGAGTCCTTTGCACAGCCGTGTGACTGTGGTTAGTGACTTGAAGATGGCAAGTGCTGTTTCGCAAGTGGAGCTCATTAGTGCAGTACAGGCCCATCCTGAACTGTGGGATGTGGCACATCCACTTCATAGAGACCACATACGTAAAGTGAAAGCCTGGGAGGACATCAGTGCTGCCATTACCCCTGGCTGGGAACAAATGCGAAATGCCAAAAGAAAGGAAATAAGTAAGTCTATTTTCCTTGAATGCATGATCTGTTTGTGTGTAATGTAAACGAAGATTGCATATTTAACCCTTTGTTTTCCATGTTATTTTAGGCAACATTATGCAGCGCCGCTGGAAGTCCCTACGTGACCGTGTCAGGAGGGACCTCACGGACGAGGACAAGGCGGCACGTAGTGGAGCACCAGCGCCAACAAAGAAACCACACGCGTACCACAGCAATCTGCTATTCTTACGGCTAAATATGCAGAGCCATACCAGACCGTAAGTTTTTTGTTTTTTTCATATATTTGCCTATGTACATTGCTTTTCAGGCAGTATGTTCCATGGCTATTGTAACCACTTTCCAAACGCCACATGTACATATACGTCGGCAGAATGGCACGGCTGCACAAATGGGCGTACCTGTACGTCCCTTTTAAGTTGCCGCCTTGGCGGCGCGCTTTCCCATTGCGAGGTCCATGAGTCCGGCCGCGAGTCCTGCGGACTCAATGTCCGCGGGCACACCGGCGATCGTCTCAGGGAGAGGAAGAGGTCAATGCCAGTGTAATTTTTACAGTAATCATTGCAATTTTAATCGCACTGATCGCTGTAAAAATGAAAATTTTTCCAAAAATGTGTCCAAATTGTCCAATGTGTCTGCCGTATTGTCGCAGTCATGCTAAAAATCACTGATCTCCGCCATTACTAATAAAAAAAAAATTTGTAAGAAAAATGCCATAAAACTCTCCCCTGTTTCATAGACGCTATAACTTTTGCCAAAAAAAACTTTATTAACTGAAATCTGTATATACATATTGGCCTAAACCAAAAAGAAAGGATATTTATTACTTAAATAAATTTTAATTCAAAATTTAAAACAGAAATTTACACTCTTTTTATAGCTCCGAAAAAAAACCCAAAAAAAACCCAGAGGTGATCAAATACCACCTAAAAAAAGGTCTGTTTGAGTGGAAAAAAAAGGACATAAATTTTTTGGGGAGCCACGTTGCACGACCACCATTGTTAAAGCGACGCTGTGACAAATCGCAAAAAGTGTTCGGGTCTTTGCCCAGATGAATGGTCCGGGCTAAAGTAGTTACGTTTATACAATTTGTATTGTCTGCAAGACAACTTCTAACATCAGACTCAGAGAGGTGGATGCAGAAGAGGCTGAGGTTCAGAGACCAAGCAGTCCTATGACCAGCACTGGATCTCCACGTCCAATCAGCGAGGGAGGTGTTGAGTGCACAGATGAGGTAACTGCTTCGGTCTGCCTGTCTCATTGTCTGTCTGTCCATGTACATGTCAATGTAAACATTTTTGTTCTTTTGCAGTAATCGAGGGCTGTGGAATCACCGTCTCCTGCCAGTCAGCAAGGTGGAGAGCAGCGCGGTCGTGGCAGTGTTCGTGGCCGTGGGCGTGGACATCAGGCGAGGGTGGCTATAATCCGGAGGCTGATGACAGAGTGCTAGCACTGCTGCAGGAAGTGCGGCAGGGAGGCGCAGTATGGATGCCTTTTTAGACACCAACAACCCACCCGCCTGCTTCTGCCGCAGCCTTTACCACATCCTGGAGGACATTGGGGGAGACCAAGAGAAGCTTTGTATGGATCGCATGTACGCTATTGCAGTGCAATACCGTCATGCAAAATTAAGTGGCGGGCCACCTCCATTCGATCCATATAATGTTTCTCATGATCCCCCAATGGCCCCTGGGACCTCAGCAGTGCTTGCACCCCCCTCTCACTATCAGCCCCCTCCTCAACGCCAACCACCACCTATGCCGTCCCAGACCTCATTCCATAACGTGCACTCCTATGGTGAATTTCAACCTTCCACCTCCCATTTTCAGCCCTCATACCCTGTACCCCGCTACCAGCAGGATTTTGGGAGTGATCGCCAGGCCCAACCATTACCCCGTCCCCAATCCCCACATCCCCAATGCAGTCAAGCATCCACCACCACCTATCACCAGTTGTGATCCCAAAATAAATTCTTTTTTTTCTTGAAATACCAGTTGTGATCCCAATCCTTTATTAAATATGTTTTTTGATTGAAAATAAATGTGTTCAATTTGTCTTTTATATGATGCACAACAGCACTCCTTTGCACTCTGCTTGCCCTGAAGGCAGAGTGCAAAGGACTCTATCGTACTCTGTCTTCGGACAAGCGTAAGCTTGCTCTTTTTTGGGCTTAGCCTAGGCTTACCCCGAAGGCAGAGTCAAATTGACTTGTTGAACAATCGTTGATAAATGGACCTAAAAATAACAAACTTCAATTTTGAAATGCTTTATTTCAAAAAACACAAGAAAGCAAAGGTAGATGTATTGCAAATATTTTTTAGATATAATCATTCTGCCATGATACCTCTCCATCAGGGGATTCAAAAAATTCTGCAAATTGGTTTCGAATGCTCATGACACGTGCAGTTGAACGCAAGTCCATAAATTGAACCCTCTGAAGTTGGTTAATGGGCTCCTGTTCAACATTATTTCTGTCACTGTCCCGCAGAAAATTGTGCAGAACGCAGCATGCCAGGACGACTTTAATGGCGTTGTCAACATCCAATTGCATACTTGTCAGCAAAACTCGCCATTTTGCCGTGCACACCCCGAATGCACATTCAACAACACGGCGTGCATGGCTGAGCCGATAATTGTAGATTTTTTGTTGTCATCTGAGACCATTGCCACTGTATGGCCTCATAAGATTTTCAGCCAGTCCAAAGGCCTCATCTGCCACCATGACTAATGGCAAGCTGGGTTCTTCAGTGCAGGGTAGAGGCCTGCTTTCAGGAATATTGAGTCGTCCCTCATGTAGACGACGTCCGAAGGCCGACTTGCGGAATATGCGGGCGTCACCTTGGCTTCCATATACTCCCACATCAACAAAAAGAAATTTAAGGTGTGCATCGGACAATGCCAGGAGGACCACCGAAAAATATTTTTTATAATTAAAATATGACGATCCAGAGTGGGGAGGCTTCTTCACCCTGATGTGTTTCCCATCAAGGGCTCCTATACAATTTGGGAACTGAGTTTTGTCCCAAAAAGTGTCCACAACTGATTCCCAGATGTCTTCTGTTGGCTCTGGCATTACAATGTTATGCAATTCCTCCCATATTGCCACACATGTTTCCTTTATTATTTTTGAGACCGTTGAGAGGCCAAGGAGGAAGTAATGATGCAAGGAAGCATAACTTTGTCCCGTGGCAAGGAACCTAAGATAACATAATAAATTTAGTTATTGAAAGAGAAAAGCATAAACATAAGTCCTAACCCTACCCTTAAACCTAACCCTATCTCCTAACCCTAACCCTATCTCCTAACCCTAACCCCTAACCCTAACCCTAACCCCTAACCCTAACCCTATCTCCTAACCCTAACTCCTAACCCTAACTCTAACCCTAACCCTATCTCCTAACCCTAACCCCTAACCCTAACCCCTAACCCTAACCCCTAACCCTATCTCCTAACCCTAACCCCTAACCCTAACCCTATCTCCTAACCCTAACTCCTAACCCTAACCCTAACCCTATCTCCTAACCCTAACCCCTAACCCTAACTCTAACCCCTAACCATAACCCTATCTCCTAACCCTGACCCTATTCCCATATGTGTATTCACTTACCTGAGTTTCACTAGCATCCGTTCCTCCGGTGACACAGAGCTACGCATCACAGTGTCCATCCTTGTGAGCCTTGGCCTGAGCCTCTCCAACAGGTCATCAAAGAGCGGCACTGACATCCTTGTAAAGTTAAAGAACTTTGTCGGATATGAGCGCAGTTGGGAATAAATATTGCCAAAGTACCCCGTAGAAAACCGATTGGATACCATTGGATGCACCCAAAATTGACGTCTGCTGCTTCTCTCCTCCTCCTGTCTCATTCTCCGCTGCCTCCGCAAAACAATCAGAAGGATTGCCTCATCGATCTTCTGCATGACAGGATCCATATTTCTCAGAAAAATACAGAAAACTTAACAGACTCTGAAACACTCTCTCCTCTCTCTCTCCTACCAAAATGGCACCGACACATGCTCATTAACATATTTTCTTTGGTTTCTGTGGCATTGTGGGAAATTTGGGAGTGTATATAGCTGAGAGATGTGTTTTTCATTAAAAAACGCTTCTTAGCGCTAACGCGGAAAAACGCGAAAAGATGCTAATGCAAAACGCGGTAAAAATCGTGTTTTTAACGCCGGTTTTTCCAGGCGTCGAACCTAGCTTTACAGCTCGTTTTTTAAAACGTCCATGTGCATGAGGACTAATGATACAATAACAACCTTTTGATGTTGACCATGTAATAATGGATATTCATATATATTCTCTTTGCACCTAGTTGATATATAAAATGCTCCACCAATGAACTCCTGATGAAGTGGATATTTATCCAAGAAGCTACCTAAAGGAGTTGTAAAGGCAGAACATTTTTTTTATTTTAAAGGATATGTAAAGGTTCTTTAAAAAAAAAAAAAAAAACACAAAACAACATGTCATACCTCCTCTGTGCAGTTGATTTTGCACAGAGGTTTTGCACAGAGTGGCCCTGATTCTCCTCTTCTGGAGTCCCTCAGCGGCTCTCCTGGCTCCTCTTCTCGAGTGCCCCATTGTAGAGCCGCTCTCCCTCGGCGCACTCGTGCAGACGCACTCCTGTGTCCTGCTGCTGCTGCGCTGCTATTTATCTACCCAATCAGGATCCAAGACACCGGCTGGAGCTGGTGTGCTCGTCCCTGTCGCTGGAAAGACCGGGTTCAGGTAAGTAAAAGGGGGGCTGCTGCATCACAGGTGGTTTTTCATCTTAATGCATTAAGGTGAAAAACCTTGAGGGTTTACAACCCCTTTAATGCATTCTATGCATTAAGATAAAAAACCTTCTGTGTGTAGCAGCCTCCCCAGCAACTCCCAATTACTTACGTGAGCCCCCTCTTTCTCCATCGATGTTCACGAGTGTCTAAGCATTCCGGGACACAACTCCTGATTTGCTGAGACACAGCAGCTGCGCCATTGGCTCCTGCTGCTGTCAGTAAGCCAGCCAGGGGAGGAGGGGGGTCAGGTTGGGGCTTTATGTTTAAATAGATACACGGAGCTCGGACTCTGCTCCGGTGCCCCCATAGGAAGCTGCTGGCTAAGGGGGGGGGACTCAATAGGAGGGAGGGGCCAGGAACAGCAAAGAGGGACCTGAGAAGGGGAGGATCCGGGCTGCTCTGTGCAAAACCAACTGCACAGAGGAGGTAAGGAGAACATGTTTGTTATCTTTATTTTATTTTATTTTTTTAAACAAGACTTTACAATCACTTTAACCGCTTGCCGACCAGCCACCGTCGTTATACACCGGCAGGCCTGCTCTCCTGCGCAAATCGCCATAGCTATACAGCGCTGGCGCATGCTCACTCCCGCTGCGGGAGCGTGCCTGTTGTTCGGGCGGACTCTATGTCTGCCTGTGACCCGTGATCACCTATTACAGAGGCAGAACAGGGAACTGCATTTGTAAACAAGGCGATTTCCTGTTCTGACAGGTGACGTGACAGGGATACACTGTTCCCAGTGAGTGGGAACAGTGATCTCTGTCATGTCCCTGGCAGCCCATCCCCCTACAGTTATAACACACCTAGGGAACACATTTAACCCCTTGATCGCCCCTAGTGTTAACTCTGCCTTGTCAGTGACATTTACACAGTAATCAGTGGCTATTTATAGCACTAATAGCTGTATAAATGTCAATGGTCCCAAAAGTGTCCGATCTGTCAATGTCGCAGTCCCGCTAAAAATTGCAGGTAGCCACTATTACTAGTAAAAACATTAAGAATAAATAAAATTGCCATAAATCTATCCCCTATTTTGTAGACGCTATAACTTTTGCACAAACCAATCAATATACACCTATTGCGATTTTTTTTTACCAAAAATATGTAGAAGAATATATATCTCCCTAAACTGATGAATAAATTCATTTTTTATATATTTTTTGGGATATGTATTATAGCAAAAAGTAAAAAAAAATGTTTTTCAAAATTGTCGCTCTTTGTTTATATCGCAAAAAATGGCCTAGTCATTAAGGGGCAAATCCTTCCGGGGCTGAAGTGGTTAGAATTGCGCATGATCTGTTTTTAATACCAAACCCAGTTATCCGGGGAAAGGCTCATGTATGGTTGACAGTTTTGTTTAAAATTGTTGTCTTTTAATGAATGTAATTTTGTAATAAAAACTCTGTACTATATTTTTAGTACTGCCTCTAAAATCCCAACATAAATAGGGGTATATACTCCATGTAGTTGTGGGTACATTAGAATTGGGATGTGGCAGCTTCAAGGCCTATTAATATACTAACTTTTTATTTTTAAAAATTACTTTACTACCGCTTTAGTCCTGGTTCTCCTGTATGCAGGTTTGAGGAGGCACAAAAGCTCATTCATGCATTTCCCGCAGAAAAAAGTTGCATGCAGAATTTTAAAAACACAGTGGCCTTGAAATCGTATCATTCATTTACATCATGCAACTTAACTGCAGTTCCCACAACCCAAACAGGCAGTATTTTTAGAAGCGCGGCCCACGCATCTAAAAATGCAGCATGTTTGCAGCTGCAGGAACTGCTGGGAAATCGCATGGTGCAAAAGCATGATGCAATTTCAAGACCACTGTGTTTTTAAAATGCTGCATGCAACTTTTTTCTGCGGGGAATGGGCTGTTGTGCCTACGCAAACCTGCATACATATGAACCAGGTCTAAAAGGAGCCCATCGAGCAGTGCTGCATTTCACTGTGTGTGGATGTCAGCACAGTGGCACTGGTCTTGTGGGCCTCCATGCTGAGTGCTCTCTAAATAAAAGCCACAGCCAGGTCAGAGTTTTGAAATTAGTACTTATATATGGGGAGCTAGGTCTGTACCTATACCTGGTCCTGGTCTGCCGAGCTCCGCTCACCATCCGCGTGCTCACTCTCATGCATCCGGCTGCCACTAGCACTCTAACATCAGCTCCTACCCGAGGCCTCCCGAGTCAGATCCCGATGTATAGGCATGTCATGGCACGTGACAGAGTGTCATTGAAGCTCACGGCCCCTCTCGCTCCTCCTTGCTCGAGGAATTTACAGCACAGCGTGCTTATGTCGGCTGTTGCTCGTGTAGAGTGTACTAGAGTGGTCATTTTGCGGCGCCGATGGGGCTTCCAATTTGCGGGCAGCGCAGGCTTAAGGTCAGCTGCTTTGGGCCCTAAAACAATGACTGGGCCCTGGGCAGCTACCCTTTGCCCTGCGTTAAAGACGGTGCTGCTTGTGGGTAATTTGTCTGGGCAATGGCTGGTGCTAGCGCTTCAATCATCATGACACCATGCTTGATTGTTGTCAGGATGATTTAAGCACATTATTTCTATTATTACATTGTAATATTAAAGTAAATAGTTCAACTCACCATAATGCAGAATTAGTTGGAAACCTGAGTGTGTCACTTGCCATCGTCGCCTACCACCAGATGCAGCGTGTCACTTGTCACCGTCGCCTGCCACCATATGCAGCTTGTCACTTGCCACCATTGCCTGCCACCAGATGCAGCGGGTCACTTGTCACAGTTGCCTGCCACCAAATGCAGCGGGTCACTTGCCACAGTCGCCGCTCGTCACTATCCTGCCACTAGATGCAGCTCCTCTCTGTAGCCTGTCAGCACACACACCAGATGCAGAGTGTCACTTTAAGGCCAATTTGTGAAGCCAAACTCAAGCTCACACATTATAAGCAATTACAGCAGTTTATTTTCCTGTAGCCTGTCAGCACACACATCACTTTAAGGCCAATTTGTGAAGGTTTTGTGCAGTGAAATAACCTACATGACATGTATCCCTCTTCTTTTAGACACGGTAACAAATTAAAGCCAAACTCAAGCTCACACATTATAAGCAATTACAGCAATGTATTTTCCTTGTAGCCTGTCAGCACACACACCAGATGCAGAGAGTCACTTTAAGGCCAATTTGTGAAGGTTTTGTGCAGTGAAATAACCTACATGACATGTATCCCTCTTCTTGCAGTCTCTCCCCTGTGGTACAGCATCCGGAGGACCCCGCATTCGGGAGCGGGAAAACCGGCATATGCGCGGTTGCCATACTGCATTCCATTCTATGACAGTCAGAAAGCAGAGCAGTGGTGGTCCAAAGCAGGCGGGGAGAGACAATGATGTCATCTCTCTGCTCGCCAACCGCATCTCTTTCAGTGCAGACTTCGTGGCCAGGCAGCAAACAGGGCACAGACCAGTATCGGTCCAGGGGTTGGTGACCCCTGATTTAAGGCTTTCAGATTTATTAAAGCGTAAGCCAAGTCAAAACTCTTTATTTGTGTTTTGGATAAAGCTGGGAAGTTAGCAGCCCTGTCAGGTTTTTATGGATGTCTGTTTCTTCGCTGGAGAATCACTTTCTATCTTAGAACGTAGTGAGGAAATTCCTCAATATGGAGTTGTCCCTGGAGCAGGAATAGAGGAGAAATCTTCCAGTGGGGACACCAGTTCTGATACCAACTAAGAGGGCATCAAAATACCATTAAAACCTGATTGGTCAATGAGTCAAGAATGTTGTGTTTCACACATTTGCACCATGGGGGGGGGGGGGTAAGTGATCCTGGTTTATGATCTGAACATTGAGAACGACGTGCACTACCTGGCCATCCAGTGTTATGGAGAAATAAAGCCCATGTTCACATTGGCGCAATTTGACATGCCAAATCACAGCCTATTGCCAGCAACAGCAATGTACCAATCAGTGTGACTGCGGCGCCGCACCGATATATGAAAGTAGTTCCTACACTACTTTTGGCGACTTCTGGGGCGATTTCCATAGACATCTGTTCATGAACCCACACAGATGTCTTTCAAATCGCTCCTGAACTCGCACTGAAATGCGGGTTTGAAATCGTGCAAGTTTAGCTGAATTTGCATGATTTCAAACCCGCCTGTGTGTGTGAACGAGGGCTTAAAGCGATTTAAACCCAAAACCAAAAATGTAATATATTGCAGCTGATCAATCATTAGATGTGGTGGCTGCAAAAGTTTTCTTTTTCCCCACTTGGCTTTCACCTAGTGATCTGGCCAATAACACATCTTCTGTATAAGTGAGATACAACTCTGGAGGGATGAGCACAGGCAGCACAGCAGCGCAGACAGCAGGGGGGGGTTGTTCAATGTATTAGCAGATTTTTAGACACGGTAACAAATTAAAGCCAAACTCAAGCTCACACATTATAAGCAATTACAGCAGTTTATTTTCCATTTTGGACAAAGGTTTTGCATGAATAAATAGAACCTGAACATTTTAATCTGAATCCAAATCTTAATCTGAAAGCTGAAAATTGGTCTGGTTAGGAAGGGCATTTAAGTGCCCAGTGGATAAGTGGTTAAACCGTCTTTCACCCTCAATCTAAGCCCTATACTAACTACCCTAAAAAACAAAACCGGGGGGTCGTGGCCAAGATGGCTCTGTGAGCAGCTGCTTTTCAGAGAGCTCCGCTCTTTCTTCACTAGCTATCCAGATCCAGGGCAGATTTAATATTAGAAATTCACCCCTGCAGACCAGGAGGGCAAACAGGCTTACCTGATACTAGGAGGGGTGAGAAGTTCCAAACCTAAAGCCACCGTCAGCGTTCCCCCTGGACATCTCCCGGCCTGCCTCGTGTAGCTGGGCCGCAGCCTTTCCTGGCTGGCTCTGGAGCGTGACAGAGGCTCCTCGCATGCCCTGCTCTGGAGGACGGAGCTTCCCAAGTCACACAGGCCACAGACGGCAGTGGAGGAGGCCGACCTCTGGTAGACACAGGCTGAATTTGGGATACATCCCCCCGTGAGCAACTAGGCCGCAACCGCAGCCTTTCCTGACGGCCCCAGAGACTCCGGACTAGCCCGAAGGCATTCCGCGACCCCCGCTCGGGAGGCAGATGTTCTGCGCAGCCCACAGAACACAGTCTGGGGAGCGAGAGGCAGAACCAGAGCATCCCCAACACAGATCACAGATCTCGGCCTCCTCGCTGAGATAGGCCGCAGTGGGAGTGGCTATCCCTGACGGGCCCTGGACGCCTGAAGCGGATTGCTGCTGCACTCCAGAGACTGCAGTTGAGGGGGAAGACTGCCTGGGGGCCCTAATCTGCACAAGACACTCTCCCAGACACTCCCTGGTCCCACTAACAAACTCCCCAAGTTGCCCATTGTCCATATAGTCAACAGGGTGGGCCCTAGACATCTGAATGAGGCGCAGGAACTCGGGTGCAAAGTTTAGCAAAGGGGGCAAAAGATTGACTTTTCCGTCACAGTCAGACCCCCCCAAACACCCACCGACCCCGTGCGGAGGTTCGCACTACCTGAAGCAACCACAGAGCCTCACAGATGGTCCCCATGGACTCGGCTGAGTCCCGACCCCCCTGGCTGGTGGAAGTCATGGCGGCCATCACCACTTGCCAATCTACGTTAACAGCAAAAATTGAGGCTGTACAGATGGACATGGGCCTAATCCGCCAAGACATAGACAAACTCAGGTCAAGAGTCACTGAGACGGAGCAAAGAGTGAGTAATAACGAAGAAACAGCGGCGGAACACGGAGCAGTACTCCGCACCCTTCAAACCAAAGTAAAGGCCCTGGAGTACAGAGCCGAAGATGCCTAAAATAGAAACCGACGTAATAACCTCCGCATTGTTGGCCTACCTGAGGAAGCAGAAGGGAACAACCCCACGTCCTTTATAGAAGGTGTGCTACATGACCTCCTACCTGATGCTCTCCTGTCGCCTCTTTACACAGTGGAAAAGGCACACCGCATACCACCTAAACCAGGGCCTCCTTAAACCCCCCCCGCGCACCTTCATTCTCTGTCTCCTCAATTTCAGGGACAGAGACGAAATCCTCTGTGCCTCTAGAATTATTGGGGTTCTCCGATACCAGAATGCCAAGTTGATGATTTTCCCTGACTATTCGGTGGAGACCCAAAAGCTCAGGAAATCCTTCGGCCAAGTCAAAGCGGCACTGAGAGCGCGCAACGTCCGCTACAGTGTTCTCTTCCCGGCCCATCTAAGAGTCCAGGACGGAGAGACAACCCGCTTCTTCAGCATCCCTAGAGAAGCATCTACCTGGCTGAACTCGCTACCACTGGTCCACTGATCGATCAAACGGTACATGCCGCATGACACCCTCAATTTTGCTGAGCTTAACCCGGGCCCAGGCCTGGGTGTCCCTTACAGCTTGCTACATTAAGCCAGCGGTAGTCACACACTTGAGGAGCTGCTTGAACTGCTGCTTGGCCCCCCAAGAAGTTTCGGGGGGCTAAGCTCGCCTCTTACATGGACCCCCTGTTGCAGCCAGCGAGCTGAAACTGTTTGGGATGAATACCCGCCTCAGTTTAGGGGGGTTGGGTGGGGTGGGGGTGGGGTTTAGAGTTACCCTAACGGGGCCAGTTTTTTTCATTTTAGTTATTGGGTCCTTACAAATGTTTTTAGTTTGGTTTTGTTCTATCTATACACTAAAATACTTTATATTTCAGCATTGCATTGTTTTCAGATGTGTCCGTCTCGGGTCCGGAGGTCCACTTCAGGAGCCAAGATCGATACTGAATCCTGATCCTTCTATTTCCCCTAGAGCCCATGTCTACTCTTAACATCCTTTCATGGAATACCAGGGGGATGAACTCCCCGGTCAAACGCTCCCTGGTGTTTCAAATCCTTAAAGCTTATAACCCACATATATGTGTGCTCCAGGAAACGCACCTTATAGAGAGCAGGGTCCTCACCCTTAAAAAACCCTGGGTGGGTTACCATTATCACTCCACTCATTCCAGCTTTTCCAGGGGTGTTAGTATTCTGGCATTGAAGTCCCTTCCCTTCCGGCTCCTGGATTTGGTCCTGGACCCAGACGGTAGGTATGTCATCATTCATGCTAAGATCCACTCGTTGACGTGGACCATTGTGGGTTTATATTTACCTCCTCAGGCCTCCTTGCTGGTGCTGAATCAAATCACCAGCAAGATGGCCAAGTTTGCCTCTGACAACGCTATCATCCTGGGTGATTTCAATCTAGTCCCTGACCCAGACTTAGACAGACTGACGACTGCGGGACACCATTGCCCTGGGTTGGCTGAATGGGTGGATACCTACGGCCTGACAGATGTCTGGGGGTGGAGACACCCCCGAGCCTGGGCATTCACGTGTCACTCGGCCTCCCATAGAACATTCTCTCGCATAGACCTTGTCTTTGCAGGGAGCCCGGTCCTTCCAAGGGTCACGGACATACAAATATTGCTCAGGGGAATTTCAGACCATGCGCCCTTGTTCTTGACGCTAGACCTCTCCCTGGGCCCAGCTGACAGGTTATGGAGGCTATCTAGATTTTGGATTTCAGATACTGCTGTGGATGCTCAATTCAAAGCTGAATTGATTGGCTACTGGGCGGCTAATGCTGGTTCAGTGGAGGCCACGGTTGTATGGGATGCCTTCAAAGCCACGACGAGGGGACACTACCAGACCATCATTGCCAGAGTATGCAGGGAGAGCAGGGCAGACTTGATTAAGACTGAGAGGGAGGCGGTTAGCACAGAGGTTGTTTTCGTTCGCACTCGAGACCCCCAGCATTACTCACAATTACAGCTCATGACTAAGTAGGTTGTTCACCTCCGCACCTCTCTTACCCAGAAGAAAATGTTAGCACAGTCCCAATGGACCTTTGAGCCTGGGGGAGAGGTCGGGGAGACTGTTGGCCTGGCTCTCCAGAGAACAGGCAGGGGGGATGAGCATCTCACATATCAAGGAATCCTCAGGACAGTTGATTCATACCCCAGATGGGATTAATCACTGTTTTGCAGAATTTTACAAATCCCTTTACACCTCTAGGGCAGACTACAGTAAGGAAGACGTGACATCATACTTGGCTGATATTGACATTCCGACCCTTACCGAAACATACCGTAACAAACTCGACGCCCCTATTACGGTCTTGGAGATAATGCAGGCGCTTAAATCAATGCAGGTGGGGAAAACTCCAGGACCCGACGGAATACCAGTGGAGTTCTACAAGCAGTACGCTGCAGAGCACGCTGATAAACTCCATGATCTCTTCTCTGCGTCGACGCGCCTCAAGAAACTTCCTGACACCATGAGCGAAGTGATCATAGTCGTGATCCCCAATCCGGGAAAAGACCCCACCTTATGTTCATCTTATCACCCCATATCCCTGCTAAATGTGGATGCGAAAATATTGGCAAAAATTTTGGCTAATAGACTAAACTTGGTCATCACTGCCCTTGTTCACAGGGACCAAACGGGCTTCATTATTATCAGACGCCTTCTTACTCAGATAGACAGAGCAGATGCAATGACATTGGGCATGGTGGCCTCACTTTACGCGGAGAAGGCTTTTGACTCCGTCGAGTGGGGTTACCTATGGGAAGTGCTCTCGCGATTTGGGTTTGGTCCAGGTTTCACGAATTGGCTCTGCATGTTATACCATGGTCCCTCAGCTAGAATCCGTACTAACGGTTGCCTCTCGGGGAAGTTTCAGTTTCAGCTCGGGGCACGAGACAGGGTTGCCCCCTCTCTCCGAGCCTGTTTGCCCTCGCAATGGAGCCCCTAGCTATATTGCTGATAGCGGACCCTGGTATAAGGGGACTACAGGTGGGCCCAATTGAGGAAAAGCTGTCTCTGTATGCGGATGATGCTCTGCTTTATCTAGCAGACGCATCATCCTCTTTGCAGACCGTACTGGAACTAATTAACCAATTCGGTCGCTACTCAGGGATTAGTATTCATTGGGACAAATCGGTCCTCTTCCCGCTCCACCCCTTGACCCCTTGAGTGCCACATCCGCAGCTCAAATGGGTAGAAGATTTTATGTACCTGGGGATTAAAATTAGTAGTAAAGTGCAGGACTATATGGACAACAATCTACGGCCACTCATGACACAACTAGTGACCAGATGTGCTGCATGGCATTCCCTCCCTTTGACCCCAGTGGGCAGAGTCAATCTGCTAAAAATGATCTATCTCCCTAAATACTTATACTTCTCCCGTAAAACCCCCACACACATCCCCAGGACTTTCTTCCGGAGGTTGGAGAGTCTGCTGATATCCTTTGTCTGGGCTGTGAGGCCCCCCAGGGTGGCCAAGCAGATATTATACCTCCCACTATCGTGGGGGGGACTGGTGCTCCCGAACTTTCAGCTATATTACTGGGCGGCCGTCCTGGTCACAGTGAGATTGTGGTTTTCCCAGCCCGCACAAAATCCAGTGGTCACCCTGGAAGCGTCCATCCTGGGCTCCTTTGCTGCCCTGAGCAACCTGCAATTCCGTTGACTTAGGGCTAGCTCATCTATGACAACTTTGATGTGAAGCACAGTGAGGGTCTGACAGGAGGCTAGGAAGATTTATGGGAAACCCAATCACATCTCCCCACACATGCCCCTATGGGGTAATCCTATGCTCACCCATCTATACAGCATCCCAGACCCTTCTCTGTGGGCGAAAAAGGGAACCATTACCTTAAAACACATAGTTCAGGAGGGTAGGCTTATGACTTTCCAGGCACTGAGACGAACATACGCACTTCGGATCTCTTTTCAGTTCAGATACTGGCAGCTGAAGCACGCCTTTGAGGCCCAATTCCCTGCCCCCCTTAATTTGTAATCGGACTCCATTGAGCATATCTTGATCTCCAGTGCAATGGGGAGACCTCTCTCGACCTTATACTTATATCTCACAGTAGAATATGACACCAAACTAACCAAATCCTGGGAAAAATGGAGGATGGATCTCCCATCCCCGGACGAAGAGGAGTGGAGGGAATGTCTAACCTCATACATTCCTTCTATGATTGCCGCAAAAGACAGGTTTATACAATTTAATTACCTACACAGGGCCTACTTAAACCCACAGTGGCTGGCGCGCATTTACCCTCAAAGGGACCCTAACTGTCAGAGATGCAGGCAGGAGGTGGGTACCTTCTGGCACGTGGTCTGGTCCTGTCCCAAACTCCAGCCCTACTGGACAGCAGTGACCTCTACACTTAGTAATGTGACCGGATCGAATCTACAGGTTGATCCTCAAATTCTATTACTAAGCCATTTGGAAGATATAGATGGGGACAGGTATTGTAAATTGTGTCTTACCTTCTCATTATATTATGCTAGACGTGAAATTCTATTGAAATGGAAGCTAGAGGAACCTCCCACTCTGGCCTCGTGGAGGCGGTCGGTGACCTTGGTACTCCACCTGTATAAGCTGACCTATGAAAGTAGACAATGCCCAGGGAAATTTGATAAAATCTGGTCCTTTTGGATAGATGCCTCTGACAGCCCTGACCCCCCCTCCGCCTAATTATGACTTGAACCACTCCAGCGGATATTGTCTACCTCATGCCTACCGGTCATACCTTCCCCTCCCCCTTCCTACGCCCTCCCCTTTCCTTTACTCACCCTGATTACTCTCCTCTTTGTTGCACCACCCCCCCCCCGGCCCACATGAATATCGGATATCTATATCATGTAGGTGAGGTTTCTCTAATGCTGACATGCACTAATGTGTATATGTAACTGGTACTTATGACACCTGCACAGCTGGAACATTAGATATAGGATGACTGCTGGATGAAGGTGGTTTTTCCTGTCTATACTTGTATATCACTGAATGTACTATATTGTTTTGTATTGTAATGCTGATTTGTCTAATAAACTTTTCTGTTAAAAACAAAAAAACAAAAAAACAATGAAGATACAGGAAGCAAAAAATCATAAAATAAACAAAACATTAGTGAGGCCCGGAACGAAAAGAAAAAGAAGAGAATAGTGCAGGGCCGGGCATGACAGTGTGTCTAGTGACACACACAGGGTTAACCACTTCAGCCCAGGAAGGATTTACCCCCTTCCTGACCAGAGCACTTTTTACAATTTGGCACTGCGTCGCTTTAACTGCTAATTGCACGGTCATGCAATGCTGTACCCAAACGAAATTTGTGTCCTTTTCTTCCCACAAATGGAGCTTTCTTTTGATGGTATTTGATCACCTCTGCCGTTTTTATTTTTTGCGCTATACACGGAAAAATACTGAAAATTTTGAAAAAAATTGATATTTTCTACTTTTTGTTCTAAAAAAAATCCAATAAACTCAATTTTAGTCATACATTTAGGCTAAAATGTATTCAGCCACATGTCTTTGGTAAAAAAAATGTCAATAAGTGTATATTTATTGGTTTGCGCAAAAGTTATAGCGCCTACAAACTAGGGTACATTTTCTGGAATTTACACAGCCTTTAATTTATGACTGCCTATGTCGTTTCTTGAGGTGCTAAAATGGCAGGGCAGTACAAAACCCCCACAAATGACCCCATTTTGGAAAGTAGACACCCCAAGGAAATTGCTGAGAGGCATGTTGAGCCCATTGAATATTAATTTTTTTTGTCCCAAGTGATTGAATAATGACAAAAAAAAAAAAAAATTACAAAAAGTTGTCACTAAATGATATATTGCTCACACAGGCCATGGGCATATGTGGAATTGCACCCAAAAATACATTTAGCTGCTTCTCCTGAGTATGGGGATACCACATGTGTGGGACTTTTTGGGAGCCTAGCCGCGTACGGGGCCCCGAAAACCAATCACTGCCTTTAGGATTTCTAAGGGCGTACATTTTTGATTTTACTCCTCACTACCTATCACAGTTTTGAATGCCATAAAATGCCCAGATGGCATAAACCCCCCCCAAATGACCCCATTTTGGAAAGTAGACACCCCAAGCTATTTGCTTTGAGGCATGTTGATTCCATGGAATGTTTTATATTTTGACACAAGTTGCAGGAAAGTGACAATTTTTTTTTTTTTTTTTTGCACAAAGTTGTCACTAAATGATATATTGCTCACACAGGCCATGGGCATATGTGGAATTGCACCCCAAAATACATTTAGCTGCTTCTCCTGAGTATGGGGATACCACATGTGTGGGACTTTTTAGGAGCCTAGCCGCGTACGGGGCCCCGAAAACCAATCACCGCCTTCAGGATTTCTAAGGGCGTGAATTTTTGATTTCACTCTTCACTGCCTATCACAGTTTCGGAGGCCATGGAATGCCCAGGTGGCACAAACCCCCCCCAAATGACCCCATTTTGGAAAGTAGACACCCCAAGCTATTTGCTGAGAGGCATGGTGAGTATTTTGCAGCTCTCATTTGTTTTTGAAAATAAAGAAAGACAAGAAAAAACATTTTTTTTTTCTTTTTTCAATTTTCAAAACTTTGTGACAAAAAGTGAGGTCTGCAAAATACTCACTATACCTCTCAGCAAATAGCTTGGGATGTCTACTTTCCAAAATGGGGTCATTTGGGGGGGGTTTGTGCCACCTGGGCATTCCATGGCCTCCGAAACTGTGGTAGGCAGTGAAGAGTGAAATCAAAAATTACGCCCTTAGAAAGCCTGAAGGCGGCGCCTGGTCTTCGGGGTCCCGTGCGCGGCTAGGCTCCCAAAAAGTCCCACACATGTGGTATCCCCGTACTCAGGAGAAGCAGCAGAATGTATTTTGGGGTGTAATTTCACATATTCCCATGGCATATTTGAGCAATATATCATTTAGTGACAACTTTGTGCAAAAAAAAAAAAAAAAAAAAATTGTCTCTTTCCCGCAACTTGTGTCACAATATAAAATATTCCATGGACTCGACATGCCTCTCAGCAAATAGCTTGGGGTGTCTACTTTCCAAAATGGGGTCATTTGGGGGGGTTTTGAACTGTCCTGGCATTTTATGCACAACATTTAGAAGCTTATGTCACACATAACCCACTCTTCTAACCACTTGAATACAAAGCCCTTTCTGACATTTTTTGATTACATGAAAAAAATTTTTTTTTTTGCAAGAAAATTACTTTGAACCCCCACACATTATATATTTTTTTAAAGCAAATGCCCTACAGATTAAAATGGTGGGTGTTTCATTTTTTTTTTTCACACAGTATTTGCGCAGCGATTTTTCAAACGCATTTTTTGGGGAAAAAACACACTTTTTTAAATTTTAATGCACTAAAACACACTATATTGCCCAAATGTTTGATGAAATAAAAAAGATGATCTTAGGCCGAGTACATGGATACCAAACATGACATGCTTTAAAATTGCGCACAAACGTGCAGTGACGACAAACTAAATACATTTTTAAAAGCCTTTAAAAGCCTTTACAGGTTACCACTTTAGATTTACAGAGGAGGTCTACTGCTAAAATTACTGCCCTCGATCTGACCTTCGCGGTGATACCTCACATGCATGGTGCAATTGCTGTTTACATTTGACGCCAGACCGACGCTTTTCTTTATTATTTTTTTGCTTTTTTATCTTATTTTTAAACTGTTCCTTTCATATTTTTTTTTTTAAATCATTTTTATTGTTATCTCAGGGAATGTAAATATCCCCTATCATAGCAATAGGTGGTGACAGGTACTCTTTTTTGAAAAAATTGGGGTCTATTAGACCCTAGATTTCTCCTCTGCCCTCAAAGCATCTGACCACACCAAGATCGGTGTGATAAAATGCTTTCCCAATTTCCCAATGGCGCTGTTTACATCCTGCAAAATCTAAGTAATAAAATGCTCGTAGCTTCCGGTTTCTTAGGCCATAGAGATGTTTGGAGCCACTCTGGTCTCTGATCAGCTCTATGGTCAGCTGGCTGAATCACCGGCTGCATTCTCAGGTTCCTTGTTGAGACAGGAGAGCCAGAGAAAAACACGGATGATGGGGGGGGGGGGCATTCCCTCCCACTGCTTGTAAAAGCAGTCTAGAGGCTAATTAGCCGCTAGGATTGCTTTTACATGAAAGCCGACCGCTGGCTGAAAAGAATGGTACCAAGATGATACCTAAACCTGCAGGCATTATTCTGGTATAACCACTCAAAGTCGTGAATGGCGTACCTGAAGACAAAAAAATGGTTAACAATAAAGCACAGTAAACGGTAAAGTATAAAAAATTGCAGACCTGAAAAACAAACATGATAAAACATAATAACAATAAAACATTGCAGAATAGAATACAGTAAAAAAGAGCAGAACAATAGAGAGAGAATAGAGAGAGAGAGAACAATAAAACGACAACTATTTTTTTTTATTTTATATTTTTGTATGTGTTTTTTTTTTTTTTTTACACTTTTTTTTGTAACTAACTTTTATAACTGTAACCGGTTCCAGGTTCGGGTCTCTCAAAATGTGATGGCATCTTGGGAGACCCTGTGAAAGTGTGTCTAGTCTGTGCAGTGCTGTACCCTACGCTAATACTCAACTAGTGAATGGTAGCGTTCAAAACATTCACCAATGCAAAAACCAGGATTGTCAGGACAGGAGGGACAATAATAGCGGGTGTCACGCCTATATCCGCGCTTGCTGCAGACACAACATCTTTTTTGGGGGGGTTCGTTGGGTAGGGGTACTCGGGAGGACATAAAGAAAATGCCTCTCATGCAGCCGACTGCATTTGGTTGGGGATGTGAATGGGGGAAGTACGGGCGCTGCAGAAGTGGTCAGTTCCCAATTAGGATTGGCGAATGCAGCAGGAAGGGCACTATGGGCACGACGGCCTGTGTTTGTCTTTTTGGTGGCAGCGGGACACTACTTGTGCTTGCCACCTCACCAGCTTGAACTGCACTTATGGGACTGGCCACGTCACCAAGTGTTACTGCAGTGCTGGTTTGACTACGACCGGGGTGTACTAGGCCGCTGGTGCTTGCCAGTTCACCAAAACGCTACCAAAAAAACTGTTAGCGATCGCAGGGATCGGGCCTGACTCTGCGAACGCTGCAGTTATGTGTTTAGTGTTTTGTAAGTGACAGTGATCGATCGATACTGCACTTGCGTGGGCTGGGCCGGGCTGGGCGGAGGGGCAAAACGCAGGTGCTAGCAGGTATCTGGGCTGATCCCACTAACACTGCGTTTTTGGGAACCCTAAACTGCTGGGGACGCTAGTATAGATCTGATCGGATCAGGTATTGATCTGATCAGATACTATACCACTAAGGGAGGTGTACGGTGCGTGCGTGGGTGTTAGCGCGACTGGCGCTAACCTGACGCTGCCTGGGGCTGGTGCTTGCCAGTTCACCAAAACGCTACCAAAAAAACTGTTAGCGATCGCAGGGATCAGGCCTGACTCTGCGAACGCTGCAGTTATGCGTTTAGCGTTTTGTAAGTGACAGTGATCGATCGATACTGCACTTGGGTGGGCTGGGCCGGGCGGAGGGGCAAAATGCAGGTGCTAGCGGGTATCTGGGCTGATCCCGCTAACACTGCGTTTTTGGGAACCCTAAACTGCTGGGGACGCTAGTATAGATCTGATCGGATCAGATATTGATGCGTTCAGATAGTATACCACTAAGGGAGGCGTATGCTGCGTGCGTGGGTGTTAGCGGTACTGGCGCTAATCTGACGCTGCCTGGGGCGACGCATATCACCGACGGGCGATCAGGGGGCTAAACCTTTATTCGGTAATAAACGGCGGGTGCCCTGACACTATGAAAAATAAACGAACTAACCAGCGTCACCCGTAACGGTTATACGGTGATCAGTGGTGAAAGGGTTAACTAGGGGGCAATCAAGGGGTTAAAACATTTATTAGGTAGTATATGGGGGTCCCTGTCGCTATAAAATGCTGACGGCGACCCTAAATATTTACGTTCCTAACTAGCGTCACCAGTGACACTAATACAGCGATCAGAAAAATGATCGCTTAGCGACACTGGTGACAGGGGGTGATCAAGGGGTTAAAACTTTATTAGGGGGGGTTAGGGGGGTACCCTAGACCTAAAGGGGGGTAACACTCACTGTCCTACCACAGTAACTGTCACTGACACCATGCAGTAATCAGAAAAAAAAAAAAATACTGCTTGGTGTCAGTGTTACAGGGAGGGGGGAGGGGTGATTGGGGGGGATCGGGTAGCGATCGGGGGGGATCGGGGGTGTTTTGTGTGCCTGGCATGTTCTACTGTGTGTGTGTGTGTTGGTGCACTTACATGTCTTCTCTCCTCGGCGCTAGAACGGAAACTGCCGAGCCGAGGAGAGATGACATCACATCCTCTGCCTGTGTGTACTATACACAGGCAGGGGATGTTCCTCATTGGCTGGGAGCGATCGCGAGGGGGGGGCCACGATCGGATGGTCTCCCCCTCGTCTCTCATCGCTCCTAGCCAAATACCGACCGCCGCTGGCACCGGGGGGGGTCCGATCGGACCCCCCGCCCGCGGGAAGGCAATCACGTATGGGTACGTGATTTTGCCTGCCCGTGCCATTCTGCTCACGTATATATGCGTGAGGCGGTCGGCAAGTGGTTAAGCTGGCCAGGTTTGGTGGGGTGGAGACAGCAGGAAACTTTGGGGGTGCGGCCATATAAGAGGAGGGTCGGAGCTGGGACGGGGTCAGTGGAGCAGGAAGAGACACGAGGAGGCAGATTTTCTCTGCTCCTCTACAGCAATGGCCGACATCGACGTGATACTCGCTCGTTTACGGCAGGCAGCAGCGTCCAGGGGACCGGAGTGGCTACACAGTCAAGTCGCTGGGCTCATTGAAGAGGAAGCAGGCGGATCGGTGATCGAAGGTGAGGGGACTGCCCGTGCGCGGAAGTCGCGGCCGCCGGCGCGGTATTCGCCTGGACCCGATGGACGTACGGGTCGCCAGGCACGAAGCCCCAGGGGGGAACAGTCAGCCCCTCCAGCTAAGAGGAGTCAACCGATGGCTGATGCCAGGCCCGGGCAGAACACACGCCGCAGCCGCGGCACGGTGGGCGGGGCTACGGGTCAAGATGGCGCCGCTTCACTGAGGACAGGATCCAGGCGTGCGGAATGCGCGAACCCCCCAGCAGCTTTGTACGAGCCGAGGGGGGAGGACAGAAGTGAGAGAGGAGCTGCAGCAGCACCCAGGGCGGTGAGGAGAAGCATTGCTGACACCGCAGGCGGCAACCGGTCGCCTGGCGGGGAGAGGGACCTCCAGAGGGGCAGACGGAGGACCGATCAGGCCGGCCCGGTCTCAGCCATTCCAGGGCGGCGTGGAATCCAGGCGGGAAGCGGAGTTGCAGAGGGCGGACGAGTCATGTCTCAGCGGGTGCATACGGCCTCCAGGAGGGATGCGCCTGGGGGGCTCACCACGCCGGCAAGCCCACCCCAGGGGGACCGGTCCGAAGACGAGGAGTTGGAAGAAGGTGAGGGGGAGGCACACCAGCAGGATACGACGGTGGAAACCAGACCAGCGGCTGTCGGGAGGTCTCCGGGTCAGCCCGGTAAGTCCAGTGATAATGTAGATTTTACAAATGCTTTACAAAATATATGGGGTGTGGTTAACTCAGGTACGGCAGGGGCAGTAGCCCGACCACCACGGGTGTCGCAGGGCCATGACCACCAAGTGGCGGGGCAAGGATCCGCCAGTTCGGGGTCAGGGGGACAACTGAGTGAGCTGTTGGAGGGCCTGAGGGCGCTAGTAGGACGTTTTGGGGAACAACCTCCTCAGGCGGCCACAAGCGTAGTTCCGCAAGGAACTGGCGGGGGTGTGTTAGCTGGTGGGGAGGTGGAACTTGCCACGGGGGTGTCTGCTGATAAGACCCCGGAGTCGGGGGGTGCCAAAGAGAAGCCGGGGGAAAAAGGGGCAACAGAGGCGGTGGGTAGGACGGATATAGTCAGGATTGCAGACGCAGCGAAATGCGAGGTATATGTCTGCTTTGAGGGCCCGCTGGGTGCGCATCTGAAGCAGGAGGTTCGGGAAAAGATCCAAAAAGGGGAATACGTGGAAATATTTTCCTTGTTGCCGTTGGAAAAGTTTAACCTGGACAGGGTTAAGCCTGATGACTCCAAGAAGGAAGATGAGGAGAAGAGGAGGTACAGGTTCGCTATCATGGCCAGCGTCATTGGCGAAAAGAATCCGGAGCATTGCTCTGGGTTGTTTTGTTATATGGATGCTATTGGGGAAGCACACAGAGTTTATGGCGGAACGGCTTGGCTGCGATATGACGAGCAGTTCCGACAATGCAGAGCGGTTCGTCCGGCCCTGCGTTGGGACCATAAGGACATCAGCCTTTGGATGAGATTTATGTCCTCGGCTAGGGCCTCGCCTCAGTTTTTTCAAGGGGGGGCTGGGGGTACACACTCCTCAGGACTACCGGCCGGCAAGAAATGGGGGGTGTGTTGGCAATACAACGAAGGACACTGTAAGTTTGGGGGGTCGTGCAAATTCAAGCACGAATGCTCAGGGTGTGGGGGAGCTCACACACTGGCCAGATGCTTCAAAAAAGGAAAACGTACCGGGGAGTCTGTTAACAAGAGGGATGACGCCGGTGAAGGTGGAAAGAATGCTGCCTTTCCTAAGTAAGTATCCGGATAGGGAAGCGGCATCGCTGATTACCGCAGGTTTTCGGGAGGGGTTCAAAATACCATGTGCCTTGGAAGTGGTTCCCCCTATGGCACGGAACTTGAAATCAGCGTTGCAACACCCAAGGGTGATGGGAGAAAAATTGGCAAAAGAAGTGTCATTAGGCCGCATGGTAGGGCCATTCGCGGATAAGCCGTTACCGGATTTGGTGGTGTCCCCACTGGGAGTGGTGCCCAAAAAAGAGGCGAATAAGTTCCGATTAATTCACCATTTATCCTTTCCAAAAGGGGGCTCGGTCAATGATTTCATTGACCCTGATGCCTGCGCGGTGTCCTACACTTCCTTTGATGCTGTGGTGCGGTGGGTTAGGAGGTATGGACAGGGGGTACTCATGGCAAAATCTGACATAGAAGCGGCGTTTCGGCTACTTCCAGTGCATCCGGACAGCTTTAGGCTGCTGGGTTGCCACTGGCAAGAACAGTTTTACGTCGATAAATGTTTGCCCATGGGTTGCTCCATCTCTTGCGCCATGCTTGAGGCGTTCAGTTCCTTTTTGGAGTGGGTGGTTAGGGATGTGTCGGGGCTGGACTCGGTTATCCATTACTTGGATGACTTCCTGTGTATAGGTCCTCCTTCCTCCAGTGTGTGATTTTATTGTCAACGTTGCAGCACATTGCGGGAAGGTTCAGAGTGCCACTGGCAGCCGAAAAGACGGAAGGTCCGACAACCGAAATTAGTTTTCTGGGTATAGTAATTGACTCCATAGCAATGGAATGCAGATTGCCGCATGGAAAGTTAGTGGATTTACAGAAGGAGATCCGGGAGATTCATGGAAGGCGGAAGGTGCAATTGCGGACACTGCAGTCGTTGCTAGGTAAGCTAAATTTCGCTTGTAGGATCATACCCATGGGTAGGGTGTTTTGTCGGAGGCTGTCAGGAGTAAAAGCCCCCACTCATTTTGTCAGGCTGACGCGGGAACATCGGGAGGACCTGAAGGTATGGTATCAATTTCTGTCAGTGTACAACGGAAGATCAGTGTGGATGTCAGGTCCGGTAAGTAACTTCGATGTGGAACTGGTTACGGACGCGGCGGGTTCTACAGGTTACGGGGCATATTTTCAAGGGCAATGGAGCGCGGGACCGTGGCCACAATCATGGGTGAAAGTGAGGTTTCTTCGGAACCTGGTACTGCTGGAATTATTTCCAGTGGTGCTGGCTATGGAGTTATGGGGGCGGTCCTGCCAGAATTTAAAGTTGAGAATTAACTGTGACAACATGGGGGTTGTGCAGGTGGTCAATCGCATGTCAGCGTCTTCCCAACCTGTCATTAGGCTGATGCGACAGTTGGTATTGCGGTGCTTGCAATTGAATACCTTTATATATGCTGTACACATACCAGGGATTGACAATACACTGGCTGATTCGCTGTCTCGCTTTCAGTGGGACAAGTTCAGGGAATTAGCCCCGGCAGCAGAAAAGGAAGGGATTCCTTGCCCGGAGTGGATCTGGGAGCTGGCATTGGAATCGCCGCAGGATGGATCCAGCAGTCAGTGAGTAAGTCCACTTGGATGGCCTATATGAAGGTATGGAGAGAATGGGAGGGTTTACTGCAAGAAGCTGGGGTGGACAAGGATGGGATTGAGGTGAGATTGCTGGTCTTGTATTTTGTGTCCAGAAATATGGAAAACGGGGTGGCGGTGTCTTCTATTGAAAAGAAGATGGCGGCTTTGTCATTCCTTTTCAAGCTGAAAAGGGGGGAGGATTGGACTAAAGATTTTTGGGTTAGGCAAGCCATCAAAGGGTACAAGAGAGGACAAGGACGGAAAGATAAAAGAAGACCTGTCACTTTTACAAACCTGGTGTCCATTTGTGGGCAGTTAAGGTCAGTATGTTCTTCAAGTTATGAATGTTTGCTGTTTAGGGCAGCCTTTTCGTTAGCGTTTTTTGGGGCGTTCAGAATTGGTGAGCCCGGCACGGGGGGATGCGGGTGGCATTCTGGTGCAGGACGTTAGGTCGCACGTGGATAAAGTGTGTTTGAGACTGCGAAGGTCAAAAACCGATCAGACGGGGAAGGGGGTGGATGTATGGTTGTACGCTCTGCCGGGATCCACGGTATGCCCGGTAAGGGCGGTCGAGGAACTGGCGCAGGTAAGGCCAATGGGGGAAGGGCCATTTTTGCGTCATGAAGACGGGTCTTACTTATCAAAATTTCAATTTGTAGCAGTGTTTAGAAAATGTTTGATGAAGTTGGGTTTGGATGGGAAGGCTTACGCTTCACACTCCTTCCGCATTGGGGCGGCTACTGAAGCTGCCAGATGTGGGTTGGATGAGGCAGCCGTGAGGAGGATCGGCAGATGGGAATCGAGAAGGTTCCGCACCTACGTACGACCTCAAATGATAATGGAATAACAATTAAAAAAAAAAAAAAAAAAAAAATGGGTTGGCTGGTATTATGGTCCATGTAGATGGGGAGTTGTGTTAAGTTTTTTCAAAAAAAAAAAAATGAATGACGTTACCTGGTTGTGATCTTTTCATTGCAGGGGGAGGTGCTCCACGCCTCGTCTGGATTCTTGGGCACTCTTATGTGTGTTGGGGGGCCAGGAGAGGTGATGCGAGACCGGACGGGAGGCAGCTGGGAGTATCGAGGAGAGAGGCATACATCAGTGGCTGGGGAGACCAGGTATGATGTGGGGTGGAGTGGTCACGGAAGTGGAGCGTTATGCGTGGTTGGACAGACCACCTGATGTGTTGATAATCCATGCAGGAGGGAAGGATTTAGGGGTACGCACGGTAAGAGACATACTAGCAAGCGTTAAGTCGGATTTGCTATATATCCGCACGGTCTTTCCCAATACTCTGCTGTTATGGTCTGACATGGTGGCACGCACCACCTGGCGGATGGCAAGGTCTGTGGAACGGCTGAACAAAGCACGCATTCGCATTAACAAAGTAGTGGGGAGGCTTTTGGTGAAACAAGGGGGCATGGTGATAAGGCACAGAGAGCTGGAAATTAATGTAGGCCTTTACTTACGCAGGGATGGTGTTCACCTCATGGACGTGGGAATTGATCTGTGGACCATGGGGCTGCAAGAGGGAATCCAAAGGGCACTGAGTGTGTGGAGGGGCCCTTAAGGATAAGGTTTCATCCTTTCGGGCTGTGGCTGTGTTTTTTCTGTTGGTTGGTGACGGTAGCGGTAAACAAATGTGGTAAAAAGGGGTGGGGGGTCATCGATAGTATGGCCCCTCCGGTGTATTCCCGAAATGGAATACCGGTATGGTTACACTGCGGGCAAGGGGTTGTCTCCGAGCGGTACAGCTGGAGGCCTATCAAGTTGGAAATGGTTCCCGCGTGTATGGTTTGATATGTGGTAAAAGGGTGTAGCTCCGTCATTGACCAACAGATTGCAGTTAATAACATGTTGTTTGCACTGAAGTTATATGTTATTTATATATTTAAGGTTATTGGAGTTATTTATTCAGTTTGTTTAATAAATAGGCTGTTATGGCCATTTTATACTCCAATAGATTGGTGTGGTCTCGTTAATTTAAATAAAGGGAAAAGGGGTTGGAGAAAATGGTATAGCAGTAAGAGTAAATAAGTGGGTACATCTGGAATACACTTGTCAAATGAGGCCCGGAACGAAAAGAAAAAGAAGAGAATAGTGCAGGGCTGGGCATGACAGTGTGTCTAGTGACACACACAGGGTTAAGCTGGCCAGGTTTGGTGGGGTGGAGACAGCAGGAAACTTTGGGGGTGCGGCCATATAAGAGGAGGGGCGGAGCTGGGACGGGGTCAGTGGAGCAGGAAGAGACACGAGGAGGCAGATTTTCCCACCCTCCCTCCCTATTAGGTTTGTTGTTAGTGTGTTTAATGTGTGTGTTTATTTTTCAGATTCGGAGGAAGTGGTCGTCATGACAGCTGTGGTTTGGCTGTGTGTTTTTTCTGTTGGTCGGTGACGGTAGCGGTAAACAAATGTGGTAAAAAGGGGTGGGGGGTCATCGATAGTATGGCCCCTCCGGTGTATTCCCGAAATGGAATACCGGTATGGTTACACTGCGGGCAAGGGGTTGTCTCTGAGTGGTACAGCTGGAGGCCTATCAAGTTGGAAATGGTTCCCGCGTGTATGGTTTGATATGTGGTAAAAGGGTGTAGCTCCGTCATTGACCAACAGATTGCAGTTAATAACATGTTGTTTGCACTGAAGTTATATGTTATTTATATATTTAAGGTTATTTAAGGTTATCTATCCAAAACTAAAATGTTTTCCTTTAGCTATACTTTAACTCCTTCCTAAATATTAAATTTAATGGTGCACTCTGGGCAGATTTAATGTATAAATAGAGACAAAACTTTTTTTTTTTTGTTTTGTTTTGTTTTGGATAGAGTGGAGAAGTATTAGAACTCCATCGGGTTTATTTTTCTGTTTTTACCCCCATGAAAGTGAAAGAAAATTCCTTTTTTGGCTTGACACTTAAAGCAGTAATAGAGGGGAAATTTTCCAATGGGGACACTAAGAACTAGTGACCCTGGTGACAACCAGGGGTTTCCTCATTTTGGAGGGATTTCCTTTCACTTCCTGTCTTGGCTATGGGGCATGAAGTGAAGGAAAATCTCCCCAGATGGCAAAAAAATAATAATAAAATACAACAGGGATTATAACCCTCCCTTACTCTGTCCCAAATGAAAGGTTTTGCCTTTAGCTCTACTTTAAAATACATAAATGAATCTGCTGGATATTCATTACTACATCTTTAGATGTTTTTTCTTACAATGCAAGCAGTGTAAACACCTATATTCAATCTGGTATCAGCTCATAGTTCATGTACAGCAGAGCTCAGATTGGGGAGGGAGAAGCAGCATAGGGAGCCAGTCAGTTTTGGGAGGAGAGAGCAAAGTAACAGAGAAATTAGCTAATCAGACTACAGTATATCTTTTCAGTATCCAGGCAGCAGAGAAAAATCAGATCTACTATACTTCAAGCCTGGTTGTGCTGTGTGGCAGAGCTGTGTAATTCTCAGGACTGGCAGAAATACAAATCATTAAGCCCCCATTCTGGTGCTGCTTGTCATGCGGTTCCAATGGTTCAAATTGGTGCGGCTCCTACTTTGTGGTGCCACACCGATTTGAAAAAAGGTTCCTGCACTTTTTTTTGTAATTTTCGATTGAATGTACAAAGAATTTTTGTACAGCTTAAGAGCATCTCCACCTTTGGACAACAGCATTGTTAATCTAGGGAAAAGGCAGTGTTAGATATACTAGCAGATTTAGATGGACCTGACTAACAAATTAAAGGCAAACTTCAGCTAATTAAAGTGGTAGTAAACCACCACAAAAATTTTAAAAAAAGGGCCCCCTGCAGGTTTAAGTAATTATGTACTAGTATGCACTGCATACTAGCATGTTATGACAGACTTACCTGCACATGGAGTCCTCTAGCACAGTGCTGTCTTGGCTCCCCTATGCTTCCATCTTCACCCTTCTGGGTTTGCGGGCTGTATGGATGCTCTGGGTAGGGTTTGCCGTCCCTTCAGAGCGCATGCGCCGGTGACATCACTGGCTGCATCCCATGTGGATTTCTCCTAAACAATGCAAGTTTAGAAGATATTCACTGTACCTACAGGTAAGCCTTATTATAGGTACAAGTTAAAAAGTGGACTTTCCTTCCTCTTTAAAGCCTGCCTAGGAAGACCCACTCCTCAAGATTGCCATCCGTGCATCAAGGCATTTTCATTTCAAGAGCCACCCCCCTGCTTGCATCAGGGCTGAGGGTTGTTAGGAAGAGTACTGAGGGAGGGTACGGTGATGCTTTCAGGAAGCTATGTACAGATCCCTTCCAGCCCCTCGCATCAAATCAACCATGATCTGCCTGCATTGCATAAAGAAGCACAGAAACACAAAAATGTAATATAATGACATCTAAAATAAGGAATGTAATGTCATTTCATTAGCGTCTCCTAATGGTGGTCAAGTGTTATGACACAATTCATACGCATGTTTGTATTTGCTGGTGCTTCCTCTCTATTTGCTGAAATTACCTGGAAAGCCATTCTCTACCACCTTGTTTCGGGGGAAGGACCTCTCATGATTGCTGATCTTGTTTTGAATTGTAGTCAGTCTAACTTGTGACCAGTTTTATGTCTTTACTTCTTGGCATATCTGGAATAAATAAAGAATTAAAAAAAACATGAATTAGCATGTCGATGACAGCATACTGGTGCTGTGGTAGCTGGAACTGGGACGACAGAATAAGTCATAAATGTGACAAAGTGAGCGATAAAAAAACACAACAAAGTTTTGAACTAATATTCAAACTAAAAATAGAAAGGAAAAGAAATGGCTAGATTTACAGTCCAAAGCGTACATACAATAAAAGCTGCAGTACACCGCGCTGTGTTCTGCTATTGCCATATCATAGTGCCAGGTGCGCTGTGTTCTCATATAAGATTGTCAATCTCTCCACTCTCTTATATGGGATGGTGGTGAACAGGTGTTGTCAATCAATCAAAGATAAATACATTAGACCCCTTTCACACTGGGGTCGCGGCCGCATTAGCGCTAAAGCGCCACTTGTTTTTAGTGGCACTTTTTGGCTGCTAGCGGGGCGCTTTTAACCTCAGAGAAGGGGTTAAAACTGCCTGTGTTACAGCGCTTCCGAAGCACTTTTCAGGCGCTTTGGAAGCGCCGCCCATTCATTTCAATGGGCAGGGCATTTTGGGATCGCTGAATACAGCGCTCCCACACTGCCCCAAAGATGCTGCTTGCAGGACTTTTCCTAACGTCCCCCAAATGCACCGCCCCAGTGTGAAAAGACACACTGAAATGAATGGGATGGGGTTTTTAGGTGCTATTTAGAGGCTATTTCTATCGCTAAAACGCCTAAAAACTGCCTCAGCATGAAAGGGGTCTTAATGTGCAACTAAACTCTCTCAATCACATTAACTATTTTAAATGTTTATGCTGCTAGCATAAGTAAATAGATAAGAAGATATATCATATTTACTTGTTTTAATCTTTATTTTTTTTTACATTTCTTCAGTTGCTTCCTGGTTTCTGGCCTAGGCTAAAATGATGTCATACTTCCCAGGAGACTACATGGGTATTTTCTTCTTTCATCTGGAGGAGGGAAGGAGAGGCTTTCTCAGCTAAGCACACATTCCTGCCTGCATGCCTGAACTAAGGGCAGATGGATTTCAGGAAGTAAATGTTACATGAATCATTCGCCCTTACTCAAGTGATTTCCCAACAAAATAAAGCATGGAGACATGTATGGATAAATGTATGAGTTTACTTTGAATATTAGAAGAGAAGTATGGATTTTTTTTTATCCCATATTCATACTTACCTAGGTGGATGCAGCATCGGACCGAATGAGCTCAGGCTGGACTTCTCTTTTAACTGCTTCCGGACAGCCCTATACCAGCTTTATTGCTACAGGGTGGCATCTGTATGCTGGATCATATATAAATACAACAGCTTACTTCATTATACACAGCAGAAGCCAATCGGCGGGTGCAAGGTACTAGATGTCCGCCAGCCGATCGTCGAGCAGAGAGACAGAACTCTGATCTGCCTATGTAAACAAGGCAGATTGCCAATCTGACAGGGGGGAGGGATGGCGTTTGTGTCCCTGCTACATTCCATCTCTTCCCCTAGTAAAAGCCCCTCACACAGTTCACATAAACACTGGTGAGGCCACAGTTAACCCTTTGATCACCCCTGATGTTAACCCCTTCCCAGACAGTGTCATTAGTACAGTGACAGTGCATATTTTTAGCATTGATCACAGTATTAGTGTCACTGGGCCCCAAAAAGTGTCAGTGTCAGAATGTCCGACGCATCGTATGTCGCCGATCACAACCATTACTAGCAAAAAAATAAATAAAAATGTCCTATAGTGTGTAGATAATATAACTTTTGCGCAAACCAATCAATACACGCTTATTGGGATTTTTTTAACAAAAATATGTAGCAGAATACATATTGGCCTACATTTATGAAGAAATTGAATTTTTTCAATTTTTTCATTGGATATGTTTTATAACAGAAAGTAAAAAATATTGTTTTTTTTTTAATTGTCAGTATTTTTTTTATAGTGCAAAAAATAAAAAATGCAGAGGTGATCAAATACCACCAAAAGAAAGCTCTATCTGTGGAAAAAAAGGACATTAATTTTATTTGGCTACAGCGTTGCATTGACCACGCAATTATCAGTTATAGAGTATACAGGTAGGTACAGTATATATGCGTAGGCACAATATACAGTTAGGTATATATGAGTAGGCTCTAATTATACACAGTATACAGGTAGGTATACATGAGTAGGCTCTATACACACAGGATACAGGTAGGTATACCGGAGTAGGTTTTATATATACAGTATACAGGAAGGTAGACATATGGGGGTGTCTCTATACACACAGTATACAGGTAGGTATGTATGTTTTAGGGGGCTCTATACACACAGTATACAGGTAGGTATGTATGTTTTAGGGGGCTCTATATACACACATAGGATTATGTAGTACACACAGGGATGAAGTGTATACACCGTTGCTATGGTTACCAGTGACACTCAGCCCTCTCTCAGACATGGAAGGGCTCAGTCACCACACAATATGAAAGCCAAGCCTGCCTGCGGACAGAAGTGACCCGGGTCCCCTCCATACACAGTACTACCCACACAGAACACTGATATATGTACTGACTGGATCAACATTCAGCCCAACACCATTCATAACCCACTTCCTGGTTCCCCTAAAGGCCCTCAGGACCCCACAAAGGATCCCCAGTCTGTCCTTCTCACTGCCTGATACCAGAGCAACTGTCACAGTTCCTTTATATTATGAAATCATCAAACCCAGTGTTTATTAAATACCATAATAAAGCTTTATTTGTTTAATAACAATGGAATAAGCTCAATTTCATTTGGATACTGTGTTGTATGAGCCAGTATATTTCAGGCAAAGGATCGGGGCAGCTAGTGTGAGAAGACCAGCGCTGTGATTGGTTGGCAGTTGATCTCTGCACAGGTGCAGATGCTTGGGGATACTTTAGGGGTCCTGACAAGAAGACGGTGAAGAGGATCTCGACTGAGACGCATCTCTGAAGCCAGACTCCAGCGATTACCGCCACAAACAGTCGTATATTATTATTAGTATTGATATTATTTATTTTTAGGTAAACCTTCATTCGCCTGTGATACCATCTAGTACCATAAAGATGCCGCGGCGTCCACGGCGCAACAATCGTGAAATACCACCACGTGACCCAACAGGTATGACAATTATACCATATTAACCCCTTTATGACCGCATAACACATATATGAGGCATCCAGGAAGTGGGCTTTAAACCTGGATGCTCCATATATGTGTTCTTACAATACATACTATTGTTTCTTGGCACAAAAAACAAATCACACACACATATGTGGTATCACTGCGATCGCCAGGACCAGGAGAATTTATTATGCAGGTTTTGTTTGATGGTGATACATTGTAATCTCCTAAAATATACAGCTAAATGTAACTACTTCCTGCCTGTAGGACATCCATGGAAGTCCTCGGGTTGAAGTAGTTATACCGGGATGATGTCTGCACCTACAGGCCTCATTCCAGTATGGGTTTTTTCAGCCAGCGATTCTGTTTGTGGCAGAAGTGATTTGAGAGACTAAATAGCCACTCAATCACTTCTGTGGGTGGCGGAAGGGGGCCCTCCCTCCCTCCGCCGCCTTTCCCGAGCTGTAAGTGTAAAAAAAAAAAAAAATAAAGTTTGTATTAAATAAATAATAATAATTAAAAAAAAATTAAAGAACTCCCATCCCACTGTGCTTACGCACAAATGCAAATGCATATGTAAAGGGTGATCAGTCCACACATGTGAGGTATTGTCGCAAACATCAGTGTGGGAGCAATAATTCTAGCACCACACCTCCTGTGTAACTCTAAACTGGTAACCTGTAAAGGCGTTTAAAGTGTTGCCTATGGAGAATTTTAAGCACCATAGGTTGCCGCCATTCCACGGGTAAATGTAATTTTAAAGTGTGACATATTAGGTATCTATTTACGCGGCGTAACTTCATCTTTCACATGATACAAACAAATTGGAGTAAATATTGTGTTTTTTAAAAAGATTTATTATTATTTTATTATTTCCCTCCAAAAAATGCGTTTGAAAAACTGCTGCACAAATACCATGTGACATAAAAAATTACAACACCCATCATTTTATTCTATAGGGCCTTTGCTAAAAAATATATATAATGTTTTGGGGTTCTAAGTAATTTTCTAGCACAAAAAAGTAGATTTTTACATGTAGGAGCACAGTGTCAGAATTGGCCCGGATACGAAGTGGTTAAAGAATTGTTTTTTTTTTACTTTTTTGGACCAGTTTTCCCTTTGATAATAATAAAAATCAGATGATATCCCTTAACATTTCCCACCTAAGGAAAGCTGTCCTGAAAAAAAAACAAGGTACAGTATAATCCACCTGGATACAAGTAGTTGTGATGATATGCACAGTTTTACGAACACATGTCAAAGTTGCAAAATTAGGATTGGGCGTTGACTCTGGTCATAAGCCCTGGTTCACATTGCAGCGATTTGGCATGCAATTTGACATGTCAAATCGCATGCAAAATCGGCGGCTATTGCCGACAAGGGAGAGGGACGCATTGTGACAAGGACAGAGAGGGATGCTGGGGACAGAGGGACAGAGTGTGATGAGGACAGAGAGGAACGCAGTGTGACAAGGACAGAGAGGGACGCTGGGGACAGACAGAGGGACACAGTGTGACGAGGACAGAGAGGGACGCTGGGGACAGACAGAGGGAGACAGTGTGACGAGGACAGAGAGGGATGCTGGGGACAGACAGAGGGACACAGTGTGACGAGGACAGAGAGGAACGCTGGGGACAGACAGAGGGACACAGTGTGACGAGGACAGAGAGGGACGCTGGGGACAGACAGAGGGACACAGTGTGATGAGGACAGAGAAGGATGCAGTGCGGACAGGGTAAACAGGGGGATGCCGGGGGGGGAAGAGGACACTGTGTGGGGGTGAGGACACAGGGGGACATTGTGGGGGGACCAGGAGAGTATCATGGGGCCTCCTGTGGTCCTGTTGGGGCCCAGGCCCCCTACATCTGTACTGGCTGCCCCTCCCCCGATGGTGGCGGCCCTGGTGTCTCTAGACTCCTGTAAAAAAAAAAAAGTACACAGCCTTAAACAGCTAACAATGGCCCACAGGCACACACTGATACAAAAATCACTGATGATGCCAACACACTGGCACACTCACACTCATCAAAACACATTGGTGCACACAGTAACTCATAAAAAATCAATGACACACTAACACACAATCAAGGGACAGGGAGGGACACTGGGGACAGAGAGGCATGCAGTGCGACATGTACAGGGAGGGATGTTAGGGACAGGGAGGGACACTGGGGACAGACAGAGAGGGACCCAGTGTGACAAGGACAGAGAGGGATGCTGGGGACAGAGGGACACAGTGTGATGAGGACAGGGAGGGACGCTGGGGACAGAGAGGGACGCAGTGTGACAAGGACAGAGAGGGATGCTGGGGACAGACAGAGGGACACAGTGTGATGAGGACAGAGAGGGATGCCGGGGACAGAGAGGGACGCAGTGTGACAAGGACAGAGGGGGACGCTGGGGACAGACAGAGGGACACAGTGTGATGAGGACAGAGAGGGACGCATTGTGACAAGGACAGAGAGGGACGCTGGGGACAGACAGAGGGACACAGTGTGATGAGGACAGAGAGGGACGCTGGGGACAGACAGAGGGACAAAGTGTGATGAGGACAGAGAGGGACGCTGGGGACAGAGGGACACAGTGTGATGAGGACAGAGAAGAACGCAGTGTGACAAGGACAGAGAAGGATGCAGTGTGGACAGGGTAAACAGGGGGATGCCGGGGGGGAAGAGGACACTGTGTGGGGGTGGGGACACAGGGGGACATTGTGGGGGGACCAGGAGTGTATCATGGGGCCTCCAGTGGTCCTGTTGGGGCCCAGGCCCCCTACATCTGTACTGGCTGCCCCTCCCCCGATGGTGGCGGCCCTGGTGTCTCTAGACTCCTGTAAAAAAAAAAAAAGTACACAGCCTTATCTGATGCCTCACTGCTCCCCGCCAGCCCCTCCTCTCTTCTCGTCCATTCCAGGTCCTATTACAGTCGCTGCTAGTGCTAGAATGTATGTATTGCAGTCTTACAGAGCTTCAGGCCCTTGGGCAGTGCCGATGGGTCAGTCCGCCCCTGCTCATTAAACAGTCCACATTCAGTGAAAGTTCATGCACTGCAAAGTTTGCAGTACATGAGCTTTCACTGAATGTGGACTGTTTAATGAGCTTGTTGCACAAATAACTTTATTACACTTTATTTATGATGATATCTATGGCTGCTATGCATATAAACCTATATTTAGCACTATATTTGATTGGCTGCTTCTGCTTGGCACACACACACACAATTGCACATGATGATGACTTTAAGTCGTCATCATCATGTGCGATTGTGCATGTGTGCCAGGCCCAAGCAGAAGCAAGCAGCCAGTCAAATATAGTGCTAAATATGGGTTATATAAATATGCATAGCAGCCATAGATATCATAAATAAAGTGTAATAAAGTGATTTTTGCAACAGGCACAGCAGGTACTACTTTTAAGTAGTACCTGCTATTGCACAAATCACTTTATTACACTTTATTTATATCTATGGCTGCTATGCATATTTATATAACCCATATTTAGCACTATATTTGACTGGCTGCTTGCCTGGTACACATGCATATGATCATCATCATCTTCCAGAGTACCTGCTAGGCTGCAGTGCTAATCCCTGCTGCTGCCTGGGGGTTCCCCTTCTTTTTCTCGTGACTCGTCTCTTCTCCTCCTCACGTCACATGACGCCACAGACCCCACTCCTAGGGAAGATGATGCCAGCCGTGCAGAGGAGGGTAGGCGGAGCAATAGGCTCCGCCTCCGCCAGTTACCCTGCTATTTTCCCTGCACCAGGTGAAGTCATTGCACGCCTGACGCTCCCCTCCGCATGCAAAGTAGCAAGTGCCGTGCCGGCGCCGCGCTCCAGCTGGCCAACCGCGGCGCCGGGGGCTATGTTAGTGCGGGGGCGGCCAAGAGAGCCGAGAGTTGTCCGCAGGAGGGCGGGTGGGGGTTTATTGTGTGGGGGGCGACTTTTTTGTCGCCCTCACTACCCATGGCGCCCATGGCATTTGCCATGGCTGCCATACCCTAGATACGCCACTGCTGACATGCGGTAAAAAGAAATTGATTTAATTCCCACTGTCAGTGTAAACCTAGGCTAAAGGGGAGAAGAATTCCTTTTCTACCCTTGTTAAATAATTTAATTTTGCTACCAGTTTCAAATTGTTTATTTAGAGTTTATGTGTTAACCAATTGCCATTCAGCATACGTATATATACTGTACATTCTGAATGGCAAGCAGTTATACTAGGATTATGGGTGCAGCAGCAGCCATAATCCTGTTATCAATTTTTACAGCCGCCCATTTATTTTTAAAATATGAAAAAAAAAAAAGTAAACCACCCCGTCCCCTGTTCACACACCCAAATGCGCATGTAGGTCTTGCACACATATGTAAACAGTGATTGCATCACTCAATGAGGTACCACTGTGAACCTCAGAGTGAGAACAATAATTTTAAATGCCAGAGCTCACCTTTTACTCTGGATTTATAACCTGTAAAGGCTTTTAAATCATTGCCTATGGACAATTTTAGGTTGTGTACTTTGTCACTATTTCACATGCATTCACAATTTTAAATTTTTAATTGTTTGGCATGTATTTACCTGACGCATCATTATGTTTTATATTTTAGCAAAAAAATTGTGTATTATATTGTGTTTGTGTGCAGTAAAAAGCAGACCTCTATCTAGTTAGCTGTCCTGCAGGGCAGAGGAGGGATCAAAGATCCAACAGACCCCTGATATCTCCATAAAGAGTACCTGGCTGTCACTGCCCAAAGCTATCACAGGGGGTTTTGTCAACCCTTGTAATAGCAATAAAGTTGAATGAAACAAATACATTTTAAAAAAGTGTAAAAAAAAAAATGTAATAAAAAAAATACATGTGAGGTATCGATGTGAACCTTATAGTGAGAGCAATAATTCTAGAGCCAGAGCTCACATTTAACTCTAAATAGATAACCTATAAAGGCTTTTGTGTGCCCTATGGCCAATTTCAGGTACCTTAGTTTGTTGCCTTTTCACAGGAGTGTGCAATTTTAAATCTTGGTGTTTAGTAATGAATTACCCGACATAACATCATCTTTTATATTTTACCAGCAACATTGGGTATTATTTTGTGCACTAAAATTATTCTAAGTGTATTTTTCATGAAAATGTGCAGTATGATGTATTGTAGATGGTTCTGTTCTCTGTGAATAGAAGATTAGGAAGGTTTAATTTCAATTCAACTAGTCATCATTAGACTTTTGCATGAACCTGACCATTAACGTGATTCTAAACCAAATTTTTTTTATCTTTGAAATTACAAACAAGTCATACTTACCTGCTCTGTGCAATGGTTTTGCACAGAACAACCCAGATCCTCCTCTTCTCAGGTCCCCCTTCAGGCTTTCTTGGTTACTCCTCCCTGCAGAGTACCCCCACAGCAATACACTTCCTATGAGGGCACTCGTGTGGGCCCGCTCCTAAGCTGGCTCTGTGTGTTCATACGGCCCTGCCCCCCTGCTCCCTTCTCACTGGCTGTGATTGACAGCAGCCAAGAAACAATGGATCCCGCTGCTGTGTCTGAGCCAATGAAGAGGGAGAGAGCAGAGCGAGCCTCTGCTCTCATGCATAACACTGGACCAAGGTCAGGCTCAGGTAAGTGTAAGGGGGAGAGCTGCATGCAGAAGGTTTTTAACACTAATGCAGAAAATGCATTAAGGTAAAAAACCTTCTGCCTTTATGCTTAGTCTTTTTTTATTGCATTTTCAAATTTTACACAAGAAAACCAAACAGAGAAACTGCTGTGAAACATAAATAGTGCGCTGTCTAACAATGACATTCAAAAAACAGTATGTCATATGTGCATCAAAGTATAAATAAAAATCCAAAGTAATCAACCTTGTAAATATATAAATCAGTTATTGAATTTAACAGTGTGAAGTCACTATGATACTCAGAACCCTAATTAAAAGGGATTATGTGACAAAAAATGTAAAAACAAATCAAACAAAGAATATAGTGAAATCAAAAATATAAACTGGTATCCATTCTATCAGATCCACAAGCGTATAGGATCGCTTGTGGATCTAAACTTCTGGTAAGCGGCCACATAGTTTGCTTAGAACATGGTGGTGAAGCACTAACACTTTGCATTTGTTGAGCACGAGGACACTGCAATACCATGAATATAGATGGACACCTTTAGTGGACTTTTACTCACCTGTTTATGAACATTTTTGACTTCACTATAATCTTTGTTTGATTTGTTTTTACATTTTTTGTCACATAATCCCTTTTAACCACTTCAATACAGGGCATTTTCACCCCCTTTCTGCCCAAGCCAATTTTCAGTTTTCAGCTCTGTCGCAATTTGAATGACAATTGCGCAGTCATGCAACGCTGTACCCAAATTAATTTTTTATAATTTTTTTCCCCACAAATAGAGATTTCTTTTGGTGGTATTTGATCACCTCTGCGGTTTTTGCGCTATAAACAAAAGAAGAACGACAAGTTTGAAAAAAAAACACAATATTTTTTACTTTTTGCTATAATAAATATCACAATTTAAAAAAAAAGAAAAAAAATTTTTCCTCAGTTTAGGCCAATATGTATTCTTCTACATTTTTTTGGTAAGAAAAATCGCAATAAGCGTATATTGATTGGTTTGCGCAAAAGTTATAGCTTCTACAAAATAGGGGATATTTTTATGGCATTTTTATTATTATTTTTTTTATTAGTAATGGTGGCGATCGACAATTTTTATCATGACTGCGACATTGGGGCAGACATATCGGACACTTTTGGCACTATTTTGGGACCATTCACATTTATACAGCGATCAGTGCTATACAAATGCATTGATTACTGTATAAATGTCACTGGCAGGGAAGGGGTTAACACTAGGGGGTGATCAATGGGTTGTTACCTAGGGAGTGATTCTAACTGTAGGGGGAGGGGAATCACAAGGGGGGTAGACCGATCGGTGTTCCTCTGTACTGGGAACACATAATCGGTCTCCTCTCACCTGACAGGACGTGGATCTGTGTGTTTACACACACAGATCCACTGTACTGTTCTGTTAACGGCCAATCGCCGGGCACGCGCATTGGCTCTCTAGTAACGCGCCACGAGCGCGCTGCTGGCGGCACGCCGCGCCACCAGATGACCAGGAAGCCCAGGACGTCATATGACGCCCGCTCAGGATGGGAGATCCCTCCTGCGGTTGTCATTTGACTATGGCTGGGATGGGAGGTGGTTAATAGGGGTTCTGAGTGTAATGGTCATTTCACACCGAATGTGCTTGTCTATTTTTGAACTACTTTTTAAAGGGGTTGTAAACCCTTGTTTTTTTAAAATAACAAACATGTCATGCTTACCTCCACTGTGCAGTTCATTTTGCACAGAGTGGCCCCAGTCCTCCTCTTCTGGGGTCCCTCAACGGCGCTGGTAGCTCCTCCCCACATCGAGTGTCCACATTGGAAAAGGCTCTCCTTGGTGGACACCCGTGCTGGAGCGCTCCTGAGTCCTGCATCTGTGTCCATTCACACAGAATGCAGGACTCTGCCCCCGGTGCTGCGTCATTGGATTCGATTGACAAGAAGGGAAACCGATGGCTGCGCTGCTATCAATCTATCCAATCAGGGCATGGGACACCAGCTAGATCTGGTGTGCTCATTCCTGTGATGTGCTTGTTCCTGGCCGGAGGATGACAGCGTTCAGGTAAATAAAACGGGGGGGGCTGGGGGGTTGCAGCACTACAGAAGGTTTTTCACCTTAATACATAGAAAGCATTAAGGTGAAAATCCATGAGGGTTTACAACCCCTTTGAGTACATTCAGTTATTAACTCACTAAGGTTTTAGTGTTGCATGTGTTAAATTCTATACTGATTTACATATTTACAAGGTTGATTACTTAGGATTTTTAATTTATACTTTGATGCACATATGACATACTGTTTTTTTGAATGTCACTGTTAGACAGCACACTATTTTAGTTTCACAATTATTTTGGATCCTAGTACTCCAAGGATTTTCTGTACGGCAGTCCCTAGATTATGAGAGGTTGAGATCAACCTTACATAACTAACAAATAGAGAAATTGTACATCACAAAGAATACACTTTCCACCACCAGTACATTACAGGCGATACAAAGAGAATGCTGGTGCATTTAGTAGGAAAAAGAATGTAAGCACACTCTGGACCAAATAGAGGGTGTGTACCAACTTATTGTAATCACCTGAAAGAGCGAGCTTATGGGTGTAAATACAATACTTTAATAGCTGTAAAAAATATAATATAGAAACAGTATGAAACCAAGTACAGACCCCCTTAAATTTTTCACTCTTGGTTATATTGCAGCCATTTGCTAAAATCATTTAAGTTCATTTTTTTCCTCATTAATGTACACACAGCACCCCATATTGACAGAAAAACACAGAATTGTTGACACTTTTGCAGATTTATTAAAAAAGAAAAACTGAAACATCACATGGTCCTATGTATTCAGACCCTTTGCTCAGTATTTAGTAAAAGCACCCTTTTGATCTAATACAGCCATTAGTCTTTTTGGGAAAGATTCAACAAGTTTTTCACACCTGGATTTGGGGATCCTCTGCCATTCCTCCTTGCAGATCCTCTTCAGTTCTGTGAGGTTGGATGGTAAACGTTGGTGGACAGCCATTTTTAGGTCTCTCCAGAGATGCTCAATTGGGTTTAAGTCAGGGCTCTGGCTGGGCCATTCAAGAACAGTCACGGAGTTGTTGTGAAGACACTCCTTCGTTATTTTAGCTGTGTGCTTAGGGTCATTGTCTTGTTGAAAGGTAAACCTTCGACCCAATCTAAGGTCCTGAGCACTCTGGAGAAGGTTTTCATCCAGGATATCCCTGTACTTGGCCGCATTTATCTTTCCATCGATTGCAACCAGTCGTCCTGTCCCTGCAGCGAAAAATCACCCCCACAGCATGATGCTGCCACCACCATGCTTCACTGTTGGGACTGTATTAGACAGGTGATGAGCAGTGCCTGGTTTTCTCCACACATACCGCTTAGAATTAAGGCCAACAAGTTCTATCTTGGTCTCATCAGACCAGAAAATCTTTTTTTTTTCTTGGAGTCCTTCAGGTGTTTTTTTAGCAAACTCCATGCAGGCTTTAATGTGTCTTGCACTGAGGAGAGGCTTCCGTCGGGCCACTCTGCCATAAAGCCCCGACTGGTGGAGGGCTGCAGTGATGGTTGACTTTCTACAACTTTCTCCCATCTCCCGACTGCATCTCTGGAGCTCAGCCACAGTGATCTTTGGGTTCTTCTTTACCTCTCTCACCAAGGCTCTTCTCCCCCGATAGCTCAGTTTGGCCGGACGGCCACCTCTAGGAAGGGTTCTGGTCGTCCCAAACGTCTTCCATTTATGGATTATGGAGGACACTGTGCTCTTAGGAACCTTAAGTGCAGCAGAAATTTTTTGTAGCCTTGGCCAGATCTGTGCCTTGCCACAGTTCTGTCTCTGAGCTCTTCAGGCAGTTACTTTGACCTCATGATTTTCATTTGCTCTGACATGCACTGTGAGCTGTAAGGTCTTATATAGACAGGTGCGTGGCTTTCCTAATCAAGTCCAATCAGTATAATCAAACACAGCTGGACTCATGTGATATTTCAGTTTTTCTTTTTTAATAAATCTGCAAAAATGTCAACAATTCTGTGTTTTTCTGTCAATATGGGGTGCTGTGTGTACATTAACCACTTCCCGACCGCCGCACGACGATGTACGTCCTAAGTTTGAAGGGGTATATCGTTGTTATGGCAGCAGCTAGCTGCCATAACCCCGGTATCCCCGTTTTCGTGCGGCGGCCGGCTTTCAGATAAAAGTGGTCCCTGCGGCGGATTCGCCGCGAGATCACTTTTATCGGTGGCGGGAGAGGGGCCCCCCCTCCCGCCGCGATCCGGTGCCCTCCGCCGCTTACCGGAGCCGTTGGTAGCGGCGGAGGCGATCGTGTCCTGTGCCGTGGTGTGTCTGGAGACGAGTGAGGCCAAGATGGCGCTCACTCGTCTCCATGACACTGCTGGGCGGAAGCGACGTCAAAACGTCACTTCCGTCCACGCCTCTTAAAGGCATATTTTTTCAAATGTCATTTTTCTAAATGACTTTTTTTTTTTTTTTTTTTGCATTTTAGTGTAAATATGAGATCTGAGGTCTTTTTGACCCCAGATCTCATATTTAAGAGGTCCTGCCATGCTTTTTTCTATTACAAGGGATGTTTACATTCCTTGTAATAGAAATAAAAGTGACACAATTTTTATTTTTTTTTTAAACAGTGTAAAAATAAATAAAATATTGTAAAATAAATAATAAAAATAAAAAAAAAATTTTAAAACCCCCCTGTCCCGACGAGCTCGCGCGCAGAAGCGAACGCATACGCGAGTAGCGCCCGCATATGAAAACGGTGGTCAAACCACACATGTGAGGTATCGCCGCGACCGGTAGAGCGAGAGCAATAATTCTAGCCCTAGACCTCCTCTGTAGCGCAAAATATGCAACCTGTAGAATTTTTTAAACGTCGCCCATGGAGATTTTTGAGGGTAAAAGTTTGACGCCATTCCACGAGCGGGCGCAATTTTCAAGCATGACATGTTGGGTATCAATTTACTTGGCGTAACATTATATTTCACAATATAAAAAAAAAATGGGATAACTTTACTGTTGTTTTATTTTTTTATTCAAAAAAGTGAATTTTTTCCAAAAAAAGTGCGCTTATAAGACCGCTGCGCAAATACGGTGCAAAAAAAAGTATTGCAATGACCGCCATTGTATTCTCTAGGGTGTTAGAAGAAAAACCATATATAATGTTTGGGGGTTCTAAGTAATTTTCTAGCAGAAAAACCTGTTTTAAACATGTAAACACCTAAAATCCAAAACGAGGCTGGTCTTAAAGTGGTTAATGAGGAAAAAAATTAACTCAAATGATTTTAGCAAATGGCTGCAATATAACAAAGAGTGAAAAATTTAAGGGGGTCTGAATACTTTCTGTCCCCACTGTATATAAGGAGCCTCTGCCAATATCTGGAATTACACGAGTATCAATTCTGCCATCTATGTAGTCATAAATATGTGGTAAGTAGTAAAGTGGTAGATGTAATCGAAGTAATCAGTATATAGACATCCGGAAATCAATCAATATGCAAGTAACCTATATAGGAGAGAAAAGGGTGTACAGTGTGAGGTAAGGTAGAGAGGGGGAAGAGGGAAGTGGGAAAAAATGGGGGGGGGGGGGATCTGACCATGAAGTGGGAACAGGTACCTGTCAAAACCAGGTACCTGCCCCCCAAAAAGTACCAAACGTGGCAGTGGAGGGTGCAAACAAGCCTTCCCCTTTTGGGTTGAGCTCCACTTTAACCACTTCATCCTCTGGCCAACTCTGACATTCCTCTCCTACTTGTAAAAAAATCAGCATTTTTTTTGCTATAAAATTACTTGAAACCCCCAAACATAATATATTTTTTAAAAGCAGGGGCTCTAGAGGATAAAATTGTGGGGGTTGCATTTTTTTATGCCACACGGTATTTGAGCAGCGGTTTTTCAAATGCAATTTTTTTTGGGGGGGTAATCCACTTTAATGAATCTTAAAGCACAAAAACACAATAGAATATCTAATTGTTTGGTAAAATATAAATGATAACGTTACGCATAGTAAATAGATGCCTAACATGTCACGCTTTAAAATTGAGGATGCTCATGGACTGATGTCGAACAACAGTACATTAAATTATCCTTAGACCACGCTTTAAAAGCCTTTACAGGTTACAAGTTTAGAGTTACACAGGAGCTCTGGTGCTAACATTATTGCTCTCCCTATAACATTTGTGGCGATAGCTCTCATGTGTGATGTGTGGTGGCAATGCCATTTACATATGTGTGTGTGACCTATGTATGCATTTGCCTTAGTACATGAGCATGGGGGGACAGGGGCGCTTTCAATTTTATTTCTATGTTAATAATTATTTATTTTATGTTTTCTTAATTTTTACACTTCTTAGTTTTTATGTTAATGTTTATGGCTATCACAAGGGGTGAACAATATCCCTTGTGATAGCCAGAAAAGTGACAGATCTTCTTTATGGAGAGATCTGGGGATGTTCCTATCCTCAGTCATCTATATGGTAAGCTGGCGAAACTGTTGGCTTCAGTCCTGGGCTCTCGGGTGGGACAGAAGAATCCGGGAAGACTGCGTCGGAGTGGGGGGGGGGGGTATGCCTCTTCCACTGCCTGTAAAAGCGATCTAGCAGCTAATTAGTTATCACTATAGTAGCCCCTAGGATCACTTTTACATTAAAGAGCATTTCTGGCTAAAAAGAATAGATACTGGGATGATGCCTGTAGCTGCAGGTATAAACACTTCAATCTGGCGATGTATGGGTACATCGGGGAGGCTGAAGTAGTTAAATTATCTCCTATTTTTAGGTTTACCTATGAGACAGCCACATGCCTCACTTAAAATCTGTTTGAAATAAGACATTTGTCCTTGTCATTTAGTCATTAAGTTTAAAATTGTGATAGAAAGGGTTACATGACAGAAATGCTAAAATCTCTGCCATTGTTATTACAGGCATGGATTCACCCATTGCTCACCGAACACGAGCAGCTCTTCGACAGCAGCGAGAGAATGCCAGGCCCAATAGAAGTCGATCTCCAAGGGACCGCATCATTGCTGAGGACCAGCGTGCACCAGCCAGACCACCGGCAAGGGAGTATCAGGAGGTGCCCACCTGTTCCATCTGTTTGAGTGAAATGAATGTGGGAGAGGACAATACAACTCTATCCTGCTCCCACCTATTTCACTCAACCTGCATCGGAACATGGAGGGTGCAAAGCAATACATGCCCTCTTTGCAGAGCTGTAATTGTTTTTTTTCCTCCACAGGATAGAAACAGAAGAGTGCCCCGGAGGATCGAGTTCTGGGAGCTAGCCACCCTAACTCTAGAAGACTTCATCAACCTTCAGATTGTACATGAAATTGATGAATTTGGTTATAATAGTGTTGTCCTCTATGTGTAACACCTTTTTTTTGTTACAGGTTTACAACAGAATAGTGATAAGTAGTGTTGTTAAAAACAAAAACAAAAAAAAAAACACAAAAAAACAAAAAACAAAAAAAACTAAAAAAATACAAAAATTTTTTAAATGCATAAAAATGTATATGGTTGTTATATGTATAAAAAATATGGAGCCAGGCCCGTCGGGGCACTAGGCGGATGATGCCAGGCCCAGCGGGGCACTAGGCAGATGGAGCCAGGCCCGGCGGGGCACTAGGCAGATGGAGCCAAGCCCGGCGGGGCACTAGGCGAAAGGAGCCAGGCCCATAAAGGCACGAGGCAGATGGACCCAGGCCCGTAGAGGCACTAGGCAGATGTAGCAAGGCCCGGCTAGGCACTAGGTGGATGTAGCAAGGCCCGGCTAGGCACTAGGTGGATGTAGCAAGGCCTGGCTGGGCACTAGGTGGATAAGGCGAGGCCCGGTGGGGCATTAGGCAGATGTAGCCAAGCCCGGCGGGGCACTAGGCAGATGGAGCCAGGCCTGGCGGGGCACTAGGTGGATGGAGCCAGGCACATAGAGCCAGGCACGGTGGGGGCGCAGAGCAGGGCCTGGTGGGGCATACACCTGGTGGGGCGCAGCCCAGTGGGACACTAGGTGGAAAGAGCCAGGCCCATAAAGGCATGAGGCAGTTGGACTCAAGCCCGGCGGGGCACTAGGCGGATGGAGGTAGGCCAGGCTGGGCACTAGGCAGATGGAGAAAGGCCCGGCGGGGCACTAGGCGGATAGAGTAAGGCCTGTAGAGGCACTAGGCAAATGGAGCCAGGCCCGTAGAGGCACTAGGTGGGTGGAGCCAGGCCCGAAGTGGCACTATGTGGATGGAGCCAGGCCCGTAGAGGCAATAGGCTGATGCAGCCACAGGCCCGTAGAGGCACTAGGCTGATGAAGCCAGGCCTGTAGAGGCACTAGGCAGATGGAGCCAGGCCCGTAGAGGCACTAGGTAGATGGAGCCAGGCCAGTAGAAACACTAGGCAGATGGAGCCAGGCCCAGTGGGGCACTAGGAGGATGGAGCATGGCCCGGTGGGGCAATATGACGAAGCCAGACCCGGCTGGGCAATAGGTGAATGGAGCCAGGCCCATAAAGGCACAAGGCAGATGGACCCAGGCCCGTAGAGGCACTAGGCAAATGGAGCAAGGCCCGGCTGGGCACTAGGCAGATGGAGCAAGGCCCAGCTGGGCACTAGGTGGATGGAGCAAGGCCCAGCTGGGCACTTGGCGGATGGAGCAAGACACATAGGGGCACTAGGCAGATGGAGCCAGGCCCATACAGGCATTAGGTGGATGGAGCCAGCCCGAAGAGGCATTATGCGGATGGAGCCAGACCCATAGAGGCACTAGGCTAATAGAGCCAGGCCCGTAGAGGCACTAGGCGGATGGAGCCAGGCCCATAGAGGCACTAGGCGGATGGAGCCAGGCCCAGTGGGGCACTAGGTGGACGAAGCCAGACCCGGATGGGCACTAGGAGAATGAAGCCAGACCCATAGAGGCACAAGGCAGATGGACCCAGGCCCGTAGAGGCACTAGGTGGATGGAGCCAGGCCCGTAGAGGCACTAGGCAGATGGAGCACAGCCCTTGGAGGCACTAGGCGGATAGAGCACGGCCCATAGAGGCACTAGATGGATGGAGCACAGCCCTTAGAGGCACCAGGAGGTAAAGCGCGGCCTGTAGAGGCACTAGGTGGATGGAGCCAGGGCAGTAGAGGCACTAGGTGGATGGAGCAAGGCCTGGCTGGGCACTAGGCAGATGTAGCAAGGCCCGGCTGGGCACTAGATGGATGGAGCAAGGCCCGTAGAGGCACTGGGCAGATGAAGTGCTGCCTGTAGAGGCACTAGGTGGATGGAGCCGGGTCGATAGAGGCACTAGGTGGATGGAACAAGGCCCGTAGAGGCTCTAGGCGGATGGAGCCAGGCCCATAGAGGCACTAGGCAGATGGAGCCAGGTCCGTAGAGGCACCAGGCAGATGGAGCCAGGCCCATAGAGGCACTAGGCTAATAGAGCCAGGCCCGTAGAGGCACTAAGCGGATGGAGCCAGGCCCATAGAGGCACTAGGCGGATGGAGCCAGGCCCGTAGAGGCACTAGGCGGATGGAGCCAGGCCCGTAAAGGCACTAGGCGGATGGAGCCAAGCCTGTAGAGGCACTAGGCAGATGGAGCCAGGCCCGTAGAGGCACTAGGCGGATGGAGCCAGGCCCAGCAGAGCACTAGGTGGACAAAGCCAGACCCGTATGGGCACTAGGAGAATGGAGCCAGACCCATAGAGGCACAAGGCAGATGGACTCAGGCCCGTAGAGGCACTAGGTGGATGGAGCCAGGCCCGTAGAGGCACTAGGCAGATGGAGCACAGCCCTTAGAGGCACTAGGCGGATGGAGCGCGGCCCATAGAGCCACTAGATGGATGGAGCGCAGCCTGTACAGGCAACAGGAGGTAAAGCGCTGCCTGTAGAGGCACTAGGTGGATGGAGCCAGGGCAGTAGAGGCACTAGGTGGATGGAGCAAGGCCTGGCTGGGCACTAGGCGGATGTAGCAAGGCCCGGATGGGCACTAGATGGATGGAGCAAGGCACTGGGTGGATGAAGTGCTGCCCGTAGAGGCACTAGGTGGATGGAGCCAGGTCCATAGAGGCACTAGGTGGATGGAGCAAGGCCCGTAGAGGCTCTAGGCAGATGGAGCCAGGCCCATAGAGGCACTAGGCGGATGGATCCAGGTCTGTAGAGGCACTAGGCAGATGTAGCACGGCCCGTAGAGGCACTAGGTGGATGAAGCGAGGCCCATAGAGGCATTAGGTGGATGGAGCGTGGCCTGTAAAGTCACTAGGCGGATGAAGCGTGGCTCGTAGAGGCAATAGGTGGATAGAGCGTGGCCCGTAGAGGCACTAGGTGGATAGAGTGTGGCCCGTAGAGGCACTAGGCGGATGGAGCGCAGCCTGGAGGGGCACTAGGTGAATGGAGTGTGGCCCGGAGGCAAGGAGGGGCACAGAGGAGTAGATACTTTTAGAGTGGAGATGATTTTAGTATAGTGAATAGATTATATAGCAAAAAAATTATATTTGCCCATAGAGGCACTAGGCGAATAGAGCAAGGCCTGGCTGGGCACTAGGCAGATGTAACAAGGCCTGGCTGGGCACTAGACAGATGGAGCAAGGCCCGTAGAGGCACTAGGCAGATGGAGTGTGGCCCATAGAGGCACTAGGTGGATGGAGTGCGGCTCATAGAGGCACTAGGTGGATGGAGCAAGGCCCGTAGAGGCACTAGGTGGATGGAGCAAGGCCCATAGAGGCACTAGGCAGATGGAGCCAGGTCCGTAGAGGCACTAGGCAGATGGAGCCAGGCCCGTAGAGGCACTAGGTGGATGGAGCACAGCACGTAGAGGCACTAGGTGGATGGAGCACAGCACGTAGAGGCACTAGGTGGATGGAGCGCAGCCCGTAGAGGCACTAGGCGGATGGAGCCAGGCCCAGTGGGGCACTAGGTGGATGGAGCCAGGCCCGGCAGAGCACTAGGTGGATGAAGCCAGACCCGTATGGGCACTAGGAGAATGGAGCCAGACCCATAGAGGCACAAGGCAGATGGACTCAGGCCCGTAGAGGCACTAGGTGGATGGAGCCAGGCCCGTAGAGGCACTAGGCAGATGGAGCACAGCCTTTAGAGGCACTAGGCGGATGGAGTGCGGCCCATAGAGGCACTAGATGGATGGAGCGCAGCCTGTAGAGGCATCAGGAGGTAAATCGCGGCCTGTAGAGGCACTAGGTGGATGGAGCCAGGGCAGTAGAGGCACTAGGCGGATGTAGCAAGGCCCGGATGGGCACTAGATGGATGGAGCAAGGCCCGTAGATGCACTGGGCGGATGAAGTGCTTGCCCGTAGAGGCACTAGGTGGATGGAGCCAGGTCCATAGAGGCACTAGGTGGTTGGAGCAAGGCCCGTAGAGGCTCTAGGCAGATGGAGCAAGGCCCATAGAGGCACTAGGCGGATGGATCCAGGTCCGTAGAGGCACTAGGCGGATGTAGCACGGCCCGTAGAGGCACTAGGTGGATGAAGTGCGGCCCGTAGAGGCATTAGGTGGATGGAGCGTGGCCTGTAAAGTCACTAGGCAGATGAAGCGTGGCCCGTAGAGGCAATAGGTGGATGGAGCGTGGCCCGTAGAGGCACTAGGCGGATGGAATGTGGCCCATAAATGCACTAGGCGGATGGAGCGCAGCCTGGAGGGGCACTAGGTGAATGGAGTGTGGCCCGGAGGCAAGGAGGGGCACAGAGGAGTAGATACGTTTAGAGTGGAGATGATTTTAGTATAGTGAATTGATTATATAGCAAAAAAATTATATTTGCCCGTAGAGGCACTAGGCGGATGGAGCAAGGCTTGGCTGGGCACTAGGCAGATGTAACAAGGCCTGGCTGGGCACTAGACAGATGGAGCAAGGCCCGTAGAGGCACTAGGCAGATGGAGTGTGGCCCATAGAGGCATTAGGTGGATGGAGTGCGGCCCGTAGAGGCACTAGGTGGATGGAGCAAGGCCCGTAGAGGCACTAGGTGGATGGAGCAAGGCCCGTAGAGGCACTAGGTGGATGGAGCAAGGCCCATAGAGGCACTAGGCAGATGGAGCCAGGTCCGTAGAGGCACTAGGCAGATGGAGCCAGGCCTGTAGAGACACTAGGTGGATGGAGCACAGCACGTAGAGGCACTGGGTGGATGGAGCACAGCCCGTAGAGGCACTAGGTGGATGGAGCCAGGCCCATAGAGGAAATAGGCAGATGGAGCCAGGCCCATAGAGGCACTAGGCGGATGGAGCACGGCCCGTAGAGGCACTAGGCGGATGGAGCGTGGCCCGTAGAGGCACTAGGTGGATGGGGTGCAGCCCATAGAGGCACTAGGCGTATGGAGCCAGGCCCGTAGAGGCACTAGGCAGATGGAGCACGGCCCGTAGAGGCACTAGGTGGATGGAGCATGGCCCGTAGAGGCAGGATGGAGCCAGGTCCGTAGAGGCACTAGGTGGATGGAGCCAGGTCCGTAGAGGCACTAGGTGTATGGAGCACAGCCCTTAGAGGCACTAGGCGGAGGGAGCGCAGCCCATAGAGGCACTAGGCGGATGGAGCATGGCCTGGCTGGGCACTAGGCAGATGTAACAAGGCCTGGCTGGGCACTAGACAGATAGAGCAAAGCCCGTAGAGGCACTAGGCAGATGGAGTGTGGCCCATAGAGGCACTAGGTGGATGGAGTGCAGCCCGTAGAAGCACTAGGTGGATGGAGCAAGGCCCGTAGAGGCACTAGGTGGATGGAGCAAGGCCCATAGAGGCACTAGGCAGATGGAGCCAGGTCCATAGAGGCACTAGGCAGATGGAGCCAGGCCCGTACAGGCACTAGGCGCATGGAGCACGGCCCGTAGAGGCACTAGGCGGATGGAGCGTGGCCCGTAGAGGCACTAGGTGGATGGGGCGCAGCCTGTAGAGGCACTAGGCGTATGGAGCCAGGCCCGTAGAGGCACTAGGCGGATGGAGCATGGCCCGTAGAGGCACTAGGCGGATGGAGCAAGGCCCGTAGAGGCACTAGGCAGATGGAGCGCGGTCCGTAGAGGCAGGATTGAGCAAGACCCGTAGAGGCACTAGGTGGATGGAGCACAGCACGTAGAGGCACTAGGTGGATGGAGCGCAGCCCGTAGAGGCACTAGGTGGATGGAGCCAGGCCCATAGAGGAAATAGGCGGATGGAGCCAGGCCCATAGAGGCACTAGGCGGATGGAGCACGGCCCGTAGAGGCACTAGGCGGATGGAGCGTGGCCCATAGAGGCACTAGGTGGATGGGGTGCAGCCCGTAGAGGCACTAGGTGTATGGAGCCAGGCCCGTAGAGGCACTAGGCGGATGGAGCACGGCCCGTAGAGGCACTAGGTGGATGGAGCATGGCCTGTAGAGGCACTAGGCGGATGGAGCATGGCCCGTAGAGGCACTAGGCAGATGGAGCGCGGCCTGTAGAGGCAGGATTGAGCAAGATCCGTAGAGGCACTAGGTGGATGGAGTGTGGCCCGTAGAGGCACTAGGTGTATGGAGCACAGCCCTTAGAGGCACTAGGCGGAGGGAGCGCAGCCCATAGAGGCACTAGGCGGTTGGAGCATGGCCCGTGGAGGCACCAGGAGTTAAAGCACAGCCTCTAGAGGCACTAGGTAGTTGGAGCCAGGGCAGTAGAGGCACTAGGTGGATGGAGCAAGACCCGACAGGGCACTAGGCGGATGTAGCAAGGCCTGACTGGACACTAGATGGATGGAGCAAGGCCCGTAGAGGCACTGGGCGGATGGAGTGCTGCCCGTAGAGGCACTAGGTGGATAGAGCCAGGTCCATAGAGGCACTAGGTGGATGGAGCAAGGCCCGTAGAGGCACTAGGCGGATGGAGCCAGGCCCATAGAGGCACTAGGTAGATGGAGCCAGGTCTGTAGAGGGACTAGGCAGATGGAGCCAGGTCCGTAGAGGCACTAGGCAGATGGAGCCAGGCCGGTAGAGGCACTAGGTGGATGGAGCATGGCACGTAGAGGCACTAGGTGGATGGAGCGCAGCCCGTAGAGGCACTAGGCAGATGGAGCCAGGCCCATAGAGGCACTAGGCGGATGGAGCCAGGCCCGTAGAGGCACTAGGCAGATGGAGCGCGTCCCATAGAGGCACTAGGCAGATGGAGCATGGCCCATAGAGGCACTAGGTGGATGGAGCGCGGCCCATAGAGGTACTAGGCGGATGGAGCAAGACCCGTAGAGGCAATAGGTGGATGGAGCACAGCCCTTAGAGGCACTAGGCGGATGGAGCGCAGCCCATAGAGGCACTAGGTGGATGGAGCGCGGCCCGTAGAGGCACCAGGAGATAAAGCACGGCCTCTAAAGGCACTAGGTGGATGGAGCCAGGGCAGTAGAGGCACTAGGTGGATGGAGCAAGGCCCGGCTGGGCACTAGGCGGATGTAGCAAGGCCCAGCTGGGCACTAGATGGATGGAGCAAGGCCCGTAGAGGCACTGGGTGGATGGAGTGCTACCCGTAGAGGCACTAGGTGGATGGAGCCAGGTCCAAAGAGGCACAAGGTGGATGGAGCAAGGCCCGTAGAGGCACTAGGCGGATGGAGCCAGGCCCAAAGAGGCACTAGGTGGATGATTCCTGATCTGTAGAGGCACTAGGCGAATGGAGCACGGCCCGTAGAGGCACTAGGCGGATGGAGCGCGGCCTGTAGAGGCACTAGGCGGATGGAGCGTGGCCTGTAAAGGCACTAGGCGGATGGAGCGTGGCCCGTAGAGGCAGAGGCAGATGGAGCACAGCCTGGAGGGGCACTAGGTGAATGAAGTGTGGCCCGGAGGCCAGAAGGGGCACAGAGGAGTAGATAAGTTTAGAGTGGAGATGATTCTAGTATAGTAAATAGATTATATAGCAAAAAAAATTATATTTGCCCGTAGAGGCACTAGGTGGATGGAGCAAGGCCCGGCTGGGCACTAGGCAGATGTAGCAAGGCCCGGCTGGGCACTAGACGGATGGAGCAAGGCCCGTAGAGGCACTAGGTGGATGGAGTGTGGCTCGTAGAGGCACTAGGTGGATGGCGTGTGGCCCGTAGAGGCACTAGGTGGATGGAGCCAGGCCCATAGAGGCACTAGGTGGATGGAGCACGGCACGTAAAGGCACTAGGTGGATGGAGCCACACCCGTAGAGGCACTAGGTGGATGGAGCATGGCACGTAGAGGCACTAGGTGGATGGAGCCAGGCCCATAGAGGCACTAGGCGGATGGAGCATGGCCCATGGAGGCACTAGGCGGATGGAGTGTGGCCTGTAGAGGCGCTAGGTGGATGGAGCGTGGCCCGTAGAGGCACTAGGCAGATGGAGCAAAACCCATAGAGGCACTAGGTGGATGGAGTGCGGCCAGTGAAGGCACTAGGTGGATGGAGCCAGGCCCATAGAGGCACTAGGTGGATGGAGCAAGGCCTGCAGAGGCAATAGGCAGATGGAGCCAGGCCCATAGAGGCACTAGGTGGATGGAGCCAGGTCCGTAAAGGCACTAGGTGGATGGAGCCACACCCGTAGAGGCACTAGGTGGATGGAGCACGGCACGTAGAGGCACTAGGTGGATGGAGCGCAGCCCATAGAGGCACTAGGCGGACGGAGCATGGCCCGTAGATGCACTAGGCGGATGGAGCGTGGCCCATAGAGGCACTAGGTGGATGGAGCACGGCCCGTAGAGGCACTAGGCGGATGGAGCACGGCCCATAGAGGCACTAGGCAGATGGAGCATGGCCCATAGAGGCGCTAGGTGGATGGAGCGTGGCCCGTAGAGGCACTAGGCGGATGGAGCAAGACCCGTAGAGGCACTAGGTGGATGGAGTGCGGCCTGTAGAGGCAATAGGCGGATGGAGCCAAGCCCGTAGAGGCACTAGGCGGATGGAGCCAGGTCCGTAGAGGCACTAGGTGGATGGAGCCAGGTCCGTAGAGGCACTAGGTGGATGGAGCCACACCCGTAGAGGCACTAGGTGGATGGAACACGTCATGTAGAGGCACTAGGTGGATGGAGCGGAGCCCGTAGAGGCACTAGGCGGATGGAGCCAGGCCCGTAGAAGCACTAGGCAGATGGAGCCAGGCCCGTAGTGGCACTAGGCGGATGGAGCCAGGTCCGTAGAGGCACTAGGTGGATGGAGCCAGGTCCGTAGAGGCACTAGGTGGATGGAGCCACACCCGTAGAGGCACTAGGTGGATGGAGCACGGCACGTAGAGGCACTAGGTGGATGGCGTGTGGCCCGTAGAGGCACTAGGCGGATGGAGCCAGGCCCGTAGAAGTACTAGGCGGATGGAGCCAGGCCCGTAGAGGCACTAGATGGATGGAGCCAGGCCCTTAGAGGCACTAGGCGGATGGAGTGCAGACCGTAGAGGCACTAGGTGGATGGAGCACGGACCATAGAGGCACTAGGCGGATGGAGCGCGGCCCGTAGAGGCACTAGGCAGATGGAGAGCGACCCGCAGAGGCACTAGGCGGATGGAGCGTGGCCCGTAGAGGCACTAGGCGGCTGGAGCCAGGCCCGTAGAGGCACTAGGTGGATGGAGCCAGGCCCTTAGAGGCACTAGGCGGATGGAGTGCGGACCATAGAGGCACTAGGTGGATGGAGCGCAGACCATAGAGGCACTAGCCGGATGGAGTGCGGCCTGTAGAGTCACTAGGCGGATGGGGCGTGGCCCGTAGAGGCACTAGGTGGATGGAGTGTGGCCCATAGAGGCACTAGGTGGATGGAGTGTGGCCCGTAGAGGCACTAGGTGGATGGAGCAGGCCCGTAGAGGCACTAGGTGGATGGAGCCAGGCCCATAGAGGTACTAGGCGGATGGAGCATGGCCCGTAGAGGCGCTAGGTGGTTGGAGCGTGGCCCGTAGAGGCACTAGGCGGATGGAGCAAGACCCATAGAGGCACTAGGTGGATGGAGTGCAGCCCGTAGAGGCACTAGGTGGATGGAGCCAGGCCCATAGAGGCACTAGGTGGATGGAGCAAGGCCTGTAGATGCAATAGGCGGATGGAGGCAGGCTCATAGAGGCACTAGGCGGATGGAGCCAGGTCCGTAAAGGCACTAGGTGGATGGAGCCACACCCATAGAGGCACTAGGTGGATGGAGCCAGGTCCGTAGAGGCAATAGGTGGATGGAGCCACACCCGTAGAGGCACTAGGTGGATGGAGCACGGCACGTAGAGGCACTAGGTGGATGGAGCGCAGCCCGTACAGGCACTAGGCGGATGGAGCCAGGCCCGTAGAAGTACTAGGCGGATGGAGCCAGGCCCGTAGAGGCACTAGATGGATGGAGCCAGGCCCTTAGAGGCACTAGGCGGATGGAGTGCAGACCGTAGAGGCACTAGGTGGATGGAGCACGGACCATAGAGGCACTAGGCGGATGGAGCGCGGTCCGTAGAGGCACTAGGCAGATGGAGAGCGACCCGCAGAGGCACTAGGCGGATGGAGCGTGGCCCGTAGAGGCACTAGGCGGCTGGAGCCAGGCCCGTAGAGGCACTAGGTGGATGGAGCCAGGCCCTTAGAGGCACTAGGCGGATGGAGTGCGGACCATAGAGGCACTAGGTGGATGGAGCGCAGACCATAGAGGCACTAGCCGGATGGAGCGCGGCCTGTAGAGTCACTAGGCGGATGGGGCGTGGCCCGTAGAGGCACTAGGTGGATAGAGTGTGGCCCGTAGAGGCACTAGGTGGATGGAGTGTGGCCCGTAGAGGCACTAGGTGGATGGAGCAGGCCCGTAGAGGCACTAGGTGGATGGAGCCAGGCCCATAGAGGCACTAGGCGGATGGAGCATGGCCCGTAGAGGCGCTAGGTGGTTGGAGCGTGGCCCGTAGAGGCACTAGGCGGATGGAGCAAGACCCATAGAGGCACTAGGTGGATGGAGTGCGGCCTGTAGAGGCACTAGGTGGATGGAGCCAGACCCATAGAGGCACTAGGTGGATGGAGCCACACCCGTAGAGGCACTAGGTGGATGGAGCACGGCACGTAGAGGCACTAGGTGGATGGCGTGTGGCCCGTAGAGGCACTAGGCGGATGGAGCCAGGCCCGTAGAAGTACTAGGCGGATGGAGCCAGGCCCGTAGAGGCACTAGATGGATGGAGCCAGGCCCTTAGAGGCACTAGGCGGATGGAGTGCAGACCGTAGAGGCACTAGGTGGATGGAGCACGGACCATAGAGGCACTAGGCGGATGGAGCGCGGCCCGTAGAGGCACTAGGCAGATGGAGAGCGACCCGCAGAGGCACTAGGCGGATGGAGCGTGGCCCGTAGAGGCACTAGGCGGCTGGAGCCAGGCCCGTAGAGGCACTAGGTGGATGGAGCCAGGCCCTTAGAGGCACTAGGCGGATGGAGTGCGGACCATAGAGGCACTAGGTGGATGGAGCGCAGACCATAGAGGCACTAGCCGGATGGAGTGCGGCCTGTAGAGTCACTAGGCGGATGGGGCGTGGCCCGTAGAGGCACTAGGTGGATGGAGTGTGGCCCATAGAGGCACTAGGTGGATGGAGTGTGGCCCGTAGAGGCACTAGGTGGATGGAGCAGGCCCGTACAGGCACTAGGTGGATGGAGCCAGGCCCATAGAGGTACTAGGCGGATGGAGCATGGCCCGTAGAGGCGCTAGGTGGTTGGAGCGTGGCCCGTAGAGGCACTAGGCGGATGGAGCAAGACCCATAGAGGCACTAGGTGGATGGAGTGCAGCCCGTAGAGGCACTAGGTGGATGGAGCCAGGCCCATAGAGGCACTAGGTGGATGGAGCAAGGCCTGTAGATGCAATAGGCGGATGGAGGCAGGCTCATAGAGGCACTAGGCGGATGGAGCCAGGTCCGTAAAGGCACTAGGTGGATGGAGCCACACCCATAGAGGCACTAGGTGGATGGAGCCAGGTCCGTAGAGGCAATAGGTGGATGGAGCCACACCCGTAGAGGCACTAGGTGGATGGAGCACGGCACGTAGAGGCACTAGGTGGATGGAGCGCAGCCCGTACAGGCACTAGGCGGATGGAGCCAGGCCCGTAGAAGTACTAGGCGGATGGAGCCAGGCCCGTAGAGGCACTAGATGGATGGAGCCAGGCCCTTAGAGGCACTAGGCGGATGGAGTGCAGACCGTAGAGGCACTAGGTGGATGGAGCACGGACCATAGAGGCACTAGGCGGATGGAGCGCGGTCCGTAGAGGCACTAGGCAGATGGAGAGCGACCCGCAGAGGCACTAGGCGGATGGAGCGTGGCCCGTAGAGGCACTAGGCGGCTGGAGCCAGGCCCGTAGAGGCACTAGGTGGATGGAGCCAGGCCCTTAGAGGCACTAGGCGGATGGAGTGCGGACCATAGAGGCACTAGGTGGATGGAGCGCAGACCATAGAGGCACTAGCCGGATGGAGCGCGGCCTGTAGAGTCACTAGGCGGATGGGGCGTGGCCCGTAGAGGCACTAGGTGGATAGAGTGTGGCCTGTAGAGGCACTAGGTGGATGGAGTGTGGCCCGTAGAGGCACTAGGTGGATGGAGCAGGCCCGTAGAGGCACTAGGTGGATGGAGCCAGGCCCATAGAGGCACTAGGCGGATGGAGCATGGCCCGTAGAGGCGCTAGGTGGTTGGAGCGTGGCCCGTAGAGGCACTAGGCGGATGGAGCAAGACCCATAGAGGCACTAGGTGGATGGAGTGCGGCCTGTAGAGGCACTAGGTGGATGGAGCCAGACCCATAGAGGCACTAGGTGGATGGAGCAAGGCCTGTAGATGCAATAGGCGGATGGAGGCAGGCTCATAGAGGCACTAGGCGGATGGAGCCAGGTCCGTAAAGGCACTAGGTGGATGGAGCCACACCCATAGAGGCACTAGGTGGATGGAGCATGGCACGTAGAGGCACTAGGCGGATGGTGCATGGCCCGTAGAGGCACTAGGCGAATGGAGCGTGGCCCGTAGAGGCACTAGGTGGATGGAGCGCGGCCTGTAGAGGCACTAGGCGGATGGAGCACGGCCCGTAGAGGCACTAGGTGGATGGAGCATGGCCCGTAGAGGCACTAGGCGGATGGAGCATGGCCCATAGGGGCACTAGGTGGATGGAGCCAGGTCCGTAGAGGCACTAGGTGGATGGAGCCACACCCGTAGAGGCACTACGTGGATGGAGCACGGCACGTAGAGGCACTAGGTGGATAGAGTGCCGCCCGTAGAGGTACTAGGTGGATGGAGCCAGGCCTGTAGAAGCACTAGGCGGATGGAGCCAGGCCCGTAGAAGCACTAGGTGGATGGAGCCAGGCCCTTAGAGGCACTAGGTGGATGGAGCGCGGACCATAGAGGCACTAGGTGGATGGAGCGTGGACCGTAAAGGCACTAGGCGGATGGAGCACGGCCCGTAGAGGCACTAGGCAGATGGAGAGCGACCCGTAGAGGCACTAGCCGGATAGAGCGCGGCCTGTAGGGGCACTAGGTGGATGGAGCGTGGCCAGTAGAGGCATTAGGTGGATGGAGCACAGCCCGTAGAGGCACTAGGCAGATGGAGTGCGGCCCGTAGAGGCACTAGGCAGATGGAACGCAGCCCGGAGGAGCACTAGGCAGATGGAGCAAAGCCCGGCTGGGCACTAGGCGGTTGTAGTAAGGCCCAGTTGGGCACTAGATGGATGGAGCAAGGCCCATAGAGGCACTATGCGGATGGAGTGTGGCCTGTAGAGGCACTAGGTGGATGGAGCAAGGGCTGTAGAGGCACTAGGTGGATGGAGCTAGGCCCATAGATGCACTAGGCGGATGGAGCCAGGTCCGTAGAGACACTAGGTGGATGGAGCCAGGCCCATAGAGGCACTAGGTGGATGGAGTACGGCACGTAGAGGCACTGGGTGGATGGAGCACAGCCCGTAGAGGCACTAGGCAGATGGAGCCAGGCCCATAGAGGCACTAGGCGGATGGAGCCAGGCCTGTAGAGGCAGTAGGCGGATGGAGAATGGCCCGTAGAGGCACTAGGCAGCTGGAGCGCGGCCCATAGAGGCACTTGGCGGATGGAGCCAGGCCTGTAGAGGCACTAGGCGGATGGAGCGCACTAGGTGGATGGAGCGCGCGGACCATAGAGGCACTAGGTGGGTGGAGAATGGCCCGTAGAGGCACTAGGCAGCTGGAGCGCGGCCCGTAGGGGCACGATGCAGATGGAGCATGGCCTGTAGAGGCACTAGGCGGATGGAGCATGGCCCATAGAGGTACTAGGTGGATGGAGCGTGGCCTGTAGAGGCACTAGGCAAATGGAGTGCGGCCCGTAGAGGCACTAGGCGGATGGAGCGCAGCCCGGAGGGGCACTAGGTGAATGGAGCGTGGCCCGGAGGCGCACAGAGGAGTAGATAAGTTTAGAGTGGAGACAATTTTAGTATAGTGAATATATTATATAGCAAAAAAAATGCATATTTGCTTATCTCTATAAAAATGTATGTTTACTTATCTTTATAAAAATGTATATTTGTTCCAACAGTGTGGATTAGGGCAGGGTGGAGCAGATTAGGGCAGGGTAGAACAGATTATATTATAGTGTACAGCAGGGGTATTCCATTAAAATTCGTGGAGGTCCAATCCATAAAATGTTCTTCCAGCTGAGGTCCAAACGAATCGCCTGTTTGTGCAATGACTAAGATTATTCACATCACAGCCCCCTCTTTTGAAATCACAATCTCGTTTTTACACCACAGTTTTCCCTTGACAGTGGTGTCCTCTGTTCCCATCACATCACCCCCCCTAATAGTAGTGTCCTCTGCTCCCACCTTCACATCCCCCTACAGCAATGTCCTCTGCTCCCATTCACATTACAACCCCCCTAAGCTCTGTCCCCCATTGACATTGTAGGCCCCCTCAGCTCTGCCCCCCAGTGACATTGCAGCACCCCTTAGCTCTTCAGCCCCCCATTGACCTTGTAGCCCCCCTCAGCTCTGCTTCCCCCATTTACACTGCAGCCCCCCTCAGCTCTGCCCCCCTATCACATTGCAGCCCCCTCAACTCTGCTCTTACTATTCACATTGCAGCCCCCCTAAGCTTTGGTCCACCCAGTCACATTGCAGCTCCCTTCAGCTCTGCCCCTTCACAATGCAGCACCTCTAAGCTCTGCTCCCCTATTTCACATTACAGGCCCCCTCAGCTCTGCTCCTCCCATTCACAGGGAAGCCCACCTCAGCTCCCCCCCCCCCCCCCCACAGCCCTGCCCCCCATTCACATTACAGACGACCCCACAGCTCTGTCCCCCCATTCACAGTGCAGCCCCCCTTCAGCTCTA